>NC_041219.1:15637337-15658469 GCF_002837175.3 Physeter macrocephalus | reverse complement strand
GCAAGAGGGAAGAGATATGGGAACATATGTATATGTATAACTGATTCACTTTGTTGTAAAGCAGAAACTAACACACCATTGTAAAGCAATTATACTCCAATAAAGATGTTTAAAAAAAAAAATCTAACTTTCCTATTTCTTTGAAAACATCCTAAGTCCTAATAGCATGACTTCTCTGTAAGACAGTAATCAGACAGAGGTGAGTAGTGGTTACCCCTGTAGACAGCACGTTCTGTTAATCTGCCAAGGTTTCCACCACTCTCAATCACCTTACATCAGCCTGCTTCATTCATTATGGTACCTGACTGATATCTTTACGTAACTTCGAGTTGTCCCTGGGACTTTAACACGTATTCATTCATTCAGTGTCCCATTTTTCTATCACTTGTAATTTTGGTTATTCTTACTGGCTGAAGCACCTAAAATTCCAAACTTCACCTATGTTCTAATCTCTAAGCATCTGTTTCTTTCTGTTTTCTAGTCAATTAGATTATCATAGTTATTTCTTCTCAAAGTTAACAGGCTCAAAATAACCATAATTACAGACTAAATGCAACCTGGATTTGATTTTTCCATATTTTCCTTTCCTTTGTTATGGCACTATCATCCTCTCTATCCCCTGCACTGGAAAACAGTTCATTCTGCCTCCCCCATTTTAGCTTATTTAATCAAGTTTAACTCATTCAGGAAATATTTATGGAATGCCTACTGTTGCCAGGCACCATTCTAGGCAATAAGGAAACAGCAATGGTCCAGACACCTTCTAAAAATAAGCAAATACATATAAATAAAAAATGATCAGGTAATTATAAGTTTTCATTAAGATAAGATGATATTCTAGAATAAAACTGCATGGCTCTTTTAGATTGGGTGGTCAGGGAAATTCATTCTTAGCAGGAATCATTCAAGTAGAAGTATACATTATAAAAAACTGCTCATGCAAAGATAGACGTGGAAAAACACTTCAATCCAAACGAACAGGGCCAAGTTCTAGTACTTTAGTGTGTTCAAACAACGTAAAAAATATCCAGTATGAGTGGAGGATAATGGTAAGTGGGAAAATGATTATGGATGAGGTTAGAGTGTTAGGTAAGAGCCAAGTCACATACGGCTTTGTTAATCATGTTAAGAAATTTACATTTTATTCCAAGAGCAATGGAAATTCACTGAAAGGCTTTAAACAAGGAAGTGACATCATCTGATTTACATTTAAAAAGATCAGCATGAAAGCTAAGGAGGCCAGGTTAACGCAGTGGTAGCAGTAATGAAGGATAGGACTAATATGCTGGTAATGCAAATGGAGGGATGTGTTTAGATAGCATGGTTGAAATAAATTATTGGCAGAGTAGAAGAGGAAAAGAACACTGCCTAAATTTTCATTTTCTGCATTTGGACGATGAGAAGGCTTAGTGTTTAGACCACGTTAATTTTGAGAGGATATTAGACACACCTGCCCAACGATGTCAGTTGATCAGGTAAATATACTGATTGGGTTCCAGGGAGCAATCAGAACTGGAAATAGATACTTGAGAATAATCACTATATAAGTAGACTTTAAAGCCATAGGACAGGATAAGGTCACTTAAGGTAAGATCTCATAGGGGTTGTGTGTTGATAAAGAAAAGGGCCAACGAAAAAAAAAAAAAAAAAAAAAAAGAAAAGGGTCAAGTATGTTATCTCTGAACACTCCAACACTTAGATTTAAAAAATGAGAGAGAGAGAATAAGCAAAAGAGACTGAGAAAGAGCTATCAGGGAGGTAAGAGAAAAACCAGAAGAGCAGATCTCACAGAAATCAAGAGTCCAAGAGCCACAAAGAAGAGAGGTTGGACAACTGTGTTGAAGGCTGAGTTGTCTGGATTCTGTCTCAAATGCTGAACTGCATTAACAAACATTCATTGAACATTTACTATACAAACATTATGCCAGGTACTCCGGGGAATAGTAACAAGATACACATTTGGCAACCTAAAAAATAAAGCCTCTAGATCAAAGTTTATTTCACTATTTATAAAGGTCTACAACAGCATCTATTTATCACTGAAACTCTATGTGTGTGTGTGTAAGCCTACAGTCACTGAAAACGTGGTAAAGCCTGGCATAAAAGCAGCTGAGCTTCCAGATATGGGGGGGGGGGAAATGTAGGCATAGACAAAGGGTACTTGATGGCTATCAGTATAGCCTAATGACAGACCACTTAGAGGATCATAATGCTTTTTGTTGCAATATAAGACTCTAGGACCTTGGTACAACTCCGGGAGTTTGAGAAAAGCCCTAATAATGACTGAAATTGAATTTCCCATCGGGATTCAATTAAGAAAAAATAAATGCTATTATGGTTAATGATGTTGTTTAAGCAATTAGGGCAACCAGTTAATTTTAAAATATAAAACTAAAGTTACAAGAGCAATCTTTACCTATATTTTGAATGATTTCTATGGAAAAACACTTAAAGAGCTTTTTCTTGAATGCAGAAGTATATATACACATACAGAACAATACTTACGACCAGCCAGGGTTTGTGTAGATATCCAATTTGAAGCATCGCCATAGCCGGCATTGGTGCTGGCAGCCACTTGGAATCTATACCATCTAAATTTCTTTAAATCATATACTGTCTCTTCAGTTAGGTCAGCTTCGTAGAGGTATTGAATTTTTTGATATTCAACACATTCTTCAGATTCCCATTCTTTGCATTTTTGAGCCCGAAGTTGAGTGGTAATCTTATAATTTTGGAAGTAGCCAAAGATAGTGTCAGGTCTCATCCATGTCAATGTTGCACTAGTTGACTGAACATCAGAAAAAGCAATGTTTGTGGGAGTGCTGGGAACTAAAAGTTGAAGGGAAAAAAAATGGAAAACAATTGGAATTACCAAACATTGTGTGAACAGGAGGGAGAAATGAGATTTACAAATATTTCTTTACTATGCACGTAGTGGTGATCTCTTATTACAACTGCCCTTAAGATTAATATCCCCACATTTAATAAGCAGAAACTTAAGGTGATGCTTCACAGAGCAATGGTTCAAAGGGTGAGGGGACAAAACAATTGTGATGTTTTTATTCCTAATTTTGCTCCCAAATTCACTCACAAGTTACTTACAAAAACTTACTTTGGTTCCTTATATAAGCACTGGTACAAAGAAAAATTGCATGCTCATATAATCCTATGTACTTTCTGAGGAATGGTCTGAGTTTTTAATATTCAGTTCCCGAGAAAGATGTTCTTATATTTAAATGACTAGATAAACACCAACACATCTTACATATAGTAGATGTTGATTTTAAAATAATTTAAATAAACAAGATAATTAAATGAATTAATAATGTATACAATTAATTTTTATTTTATCTTGCACATATTTAAAAATTAGTATAACCCTTTCTAGAACATCATCAAGCACACTAACATTAATACACAGAATAAGGTATCTGTATATCACCTACAATCACATGGTCCTACTTGGAGTCATTTATTAGATTTCGTGTTAACCATTGGTTTGCTATATTCATACCGTGTGTCAGGCTCTGAGGCTGGTGTTAGGAAATCAAGATACATAGGCTTATGTCTTGTTTTCAAGAAAGTCACTTATTAGACAAGTATAATAATAATATAAGTGTGTTATGCTTAGAAATATAAAAGAACAATGAATTAAATGACATGGGCACTTTTTTCATGCCTGTCCTTGTATATGTGCAAGGACCTTTTCTCAGAAGGCTGAGATAGGGAGACTGATAACAATGACTTGTATGAAAGTTACACAATTCATAAAAACTATATGTTAATATGTGCAGTAAAGATAAGAAAATTAATAAATGAGTTAGAAAATTCATTCGTAAAAAAGTCATTCATTCCTAAACATATCGTATTAATTCAGATTTCAATAAATACCTAATGAGCATCTAATTTATGCCAAGTACTACTGTAGGTGCTGGAAATACAATGAACAAAATAGACAAAAGTCCCTACCCTGGTGTAATTTACATTCCAGAGGTTTATATACAACACAAGTATAAATAAGTATTATATATAGTATTTTGGATGATGATTAGTATTACGGAAAAAAATAAGAAAGGGGAAAAGGAGAAAGAGTTCCAAGGATAATGAAATTTTAAACTGAGTAGTCAGAAAGAAAGCCTGACTGATTAGGAGACATGAAGTTCCTGAAGAAAGTGGGGAAACTGACCATGTGACTATTTGGAGGAAGAACATTCCCAGCAGAGGGAAATGGATGATTACAGGCCCTATGTTGGAATCATGCCTGGTATATTTGAAGAATAAAAAAGAGGCCAGCGTGGCTAGTAGGAGGTGAGGTCTGAGAAGAAACACTGAAGGCTTGATTATATACGACATTGCAGAACTTTAAGACTTTCACATGAGCAGAGGAGTTACAGGCTCTGAAGTATGTTTTCGCTCTAGCTACTGTGTTGAGACTAGACAAGGGAGAGAAGGATGAAAACAGGGAGAGTAACTAGTAGGCTATTGCAATGGCAACACAAGAGATCAGGATGGCGTGGAGCAGGACTGTAGCAGCAGAAATGAAAGCAAGTATTCAGATTCTGAATATAATTTGCAGGAGAGCCGACAGGATTTGCTGCTGTGTGACATGTCAGGTATAAGAGAAAGAAAGGAGTAGAAGAAAGCTTTAAGGTTTTCGGGTTGAGCAAACAGAAAGATGAAGTCACTTAACCAAGAAGGGGATGACTGTGAAAGAAGTAAGCTTTGGCAAGTAAGATTAAGAATTTATTTTGAGCATGTTAACTTTGAAATGCCTATCAGATACCCAGAAGGAGATGTCAAATAACAGATGGGTGCATGAATCCGGAGTTCTGTAGGGAGATCTGGACTTGAGTTAAAAATGTGGATTTCCTCTTAATTTTTTACTGAACTATCTACAGACCTATTGCTTGTAAATTTGCCTAAACCTGGAAAAGAAGAGAAAGTCTAATGCAATGGAAAACAAGTAGTAAATTACTTAAAGCCATGTGATCAGATTCAATTACTGTTTTCAAATACTAATATTTATCATCATATCTTACTGTATTTAATTGAACAGTAACCTTTAAAAAGGTAGCTCTACAAACAGAACACTTATAATATGACTTACAACACACTATCTTTAGTTATGCATAAGAGCAATGAGAGAAAAAGTTGTTTTAAGGAACAATTACCTTTATAGAGGAAGAAGTTTTAGAATTGACTAAAAAGTAGAATTTCCATAATTTATTGAAATCCCTCAGCCACTAAGTTTGAATTCAGACCTCTTGGAGATAAGACACATTTTCAAAATATTCTAACACAAAGCAGAGAAATATGACTGATTTGGGGGTTCAGGAAAAGTGTTAAGAGAAAAGGGTGCATGTGAGAGGAGATTCCACTCATTGTAAAGGTAGAGATTCAAGAAGAGTGGGGTAATGTGATCTAAGTCAAGTTTATAGCTTATAATTGACACTGGCAATAACAAAGAGAAATAGTCTGAGGACATACTATGGCACAGGATTATAGATAGCTTCTCAGGCAATGGAAAGCTATCAAGGTGACAGAATGAGATGTTCAGTAGTACATTTTATCAAGTCCAGTCTGATAACTGCAAACAGGAAAAGGGACAAATTCATAGAATGTTTGATTTGTTCAGCAAAGAAGAAATAAAATGATAGCAATAGGAAAGAGGTGAATTTTTAGATCTATTTTGGTGGTAGAATCCATAGAACAGGCAAATGAATCAGAAGATCACATTATCAGAATCTGAAGGAAACTTAGAGATGATCTTGGTCAACCTGTCTTGTTATGTCTGACCTTTTTGGAGGGAGATGTCCCCCAAGAATTCTGGTACCTACACCTTCTTCCAGTTTTCAACCAAACACTGATAGGTGCTGATGCAAAAAAAAATTTTGCAGCTGTAATTAAGAATCCAAATCAGTTTACTTTAAAATAGGGAGAGATAATCCAGTGGGCCTGATTTTATAACGAGTCCTTTAAAAGCAGAGAGTTTTCTTTGGGTAGTTACAGAAAAGGAAGTTAAGTATTCTAAGCAAGAGATTAGATTCAATGTACAAACATTTCTCCACTACTGGCTTTGAAGAAGGAAGGGGCCACCAGGACATCTCTAGGAGCTGAGGACAGCCCTTGGCTAAAAGCCAACCAGGAATTGGGGATCTCAGTCCTACAACTGTAAGAAACTGAATTCTGCTGCAACCATGTGAGCTTGGATGAGGACCTGTACTCCACATGAGAACACAGCCCATGGATAACTTGATTTGACCTTGTGAGACTCTGAGTAGAGAATCCAGGCACAGCATACCCAGACTCTGACCTACAGAGCTGTGCTCTAATAAATGGGTGTTGTTTTAAGTCACTAAGTTTGTGATAATTCACGACACAGTAATAGAAAACTAATACAACTTCATTCTACCAAATGACCGATTTCTACTTATCTAGCCTGTTCCTAAATATACAGAGCAAAATCTTGAGGGGCTTTATTTTAAAATTGATTTCCATGTAGCTCTATTAGTTTGTACAGACTTCATTATTTTGAACAGATATCTACCTTCCTATAAATCCTAATTCTACACTGAACACCCACCTCGAATAGTCCTAGTCCTATTTTCCTCTCCACTTTACTCCAACATTTATACCAAAGAACTAGAAAGGTTTTTATTCTGCATTCATATCAATAAAAAAGATTGAGCAATTACTGCAAAATATGTGTTTATTTATATATTATATACATATATGAATGCCAACCTACATATTAGATTATGTCTCTGAAGGTCTAGATTAATTCTTGGAACAAAATAGGCATTTAATAAATACTTTTGAAAGTAGGAACAAATGAATAAGAGGGTATAACAGGAGACTTGATTTAGATAGATGGTCAGGAAAGGTTTTCCTGATGAATTATAATTTAATCAGAGATCTGACAGGTAAGATGTAACTTCCCAGGGGAAAAGCATCAGGGTGTTAAGACTCTGAGGAAGAGAACATGGCACATTGGAAACACGTAAAGAAGGCTGCTACATCCACAAGGAGATGAAGAGGAAGACAGAAAGTTGGAGATGTAGGCCAGAATCAGATAATGTTGAGCCCTGCAGTCTGGATTCAAGATTTTTAGTTTTATCCTAAGGGCAGTGGGAATACTTGATAAGTTTTATATTGACTTTTCATTTGCATTAAAACCATAGATAAGGGCTTCTCTGGTGGCGCAGTGGTTAAGAATCCACCTGCCAACGCAGGAGACACAGGTTCGATCCCTGGTCTGGGAAGATCCCACACGCCGCAGAGCAACTAAGCCAGTGCGCACAACTACCGAGCCTGCGCTCTAGAGCCTGTGAGCCACAACTACTGAGCCCACGTGCCACAATTACTGAAGCCCGTGCTCCTAGAGCCCGTACTCCACGACGAGAAGCTACCACAGTGAAAAGCCCACGCACTGCAACGAAGGGTAGCCCCCACTCGCCGCAACTAGAGAAAGCCCGCGCACGCAGCAGTGAAGACCCAACGCAGCCAAAAATAAATAAATAAAATAAATAAATAAAACCACAGACTCTGCTCTTCCCCATGAGAGCAAGGGACTGTGGTCCAGACATTTCCCTTTCTTTCCAGTCCATCACTAATACCCCTTTCATGTTTCAATTTCCTTTACCTAGGGTTCACTAAGCAATTAAAGGTGGAAGGAAAAAAGGATGCATTAGCTATTCAATGAACTGGAGAAGGCAGAGGAGGCTACCCTTTCCCCATATTTCATCAGGGGGGATGACTAGATGCCCATGGCTCTCTGACCAACTCTTTTTATACCCTCCAGTGTTTAGATTTCAGGAAAGAAAACTAATGGCAAAGTTTGTTGCACAGTAAAAAATTTTCAGCAGATTAATATTTGTCCACAGGCTCCACTATTCTCCAAATAAGTGTTACAGAGAAGAAAAGGTCTAAATAGGACAGTACTTTAACTTGACAAAGAAACAAGATCCATATAAGAGTTATTTTTAACCTGGCTAAAGGAAGGGTAACAATAATTGCAATTGCTTTCCATGTGACAAGCACAGGTATGGGCCTTGCACGAGACACCCAGAGTCTGGCACGTATGGGCACTCAGTAAGTGTTATGTGAATAAATCATGGTTCATGAAATAGTCCTTTGGTTTTCATGCAATACAAAATTTTGTCCACATTTTTCACTCAAATGTATTTATAAAGATGAACCAGAAATAAATCTAATCTGAGGCCAAATACGTATAACTTGTAGACAATTTTTTTTAACAAGGCTACCTCAGACGCACATACAAATGACCAGCAGTAGGTAGGCCTCATTTATATCCAGCATCTTCTCTTTTGATGAACCGTGTGTTGAACTAGACTATTTCAAGGCAACTGCCCTATTGAATTACAGATACAAAAAGGATTACACTCATTTTAGCACGGAGAATCAGATTTCCATTCTTTAAGAATGACTAAAAACCTCAAACTTTTTCTATCCACAGATGGTACTCATTTGAACACATCATTCCATGCTTCCTGGAATAATCATGCAGCTTGTTTAGATTTTCTAAACATGACTGAACTGTGATGAAGCGATCAACATTCTCTGCCAAGGTATTCCGTAAATTACATTTTTATTCATAAATTATTCTTACTGGCGAAATACTTTCATCATGGTTGAATTGAAAGTCTGTAGATCTATACAAGTAAAAATTTGTTACACTTTAAAGGCATGTCAGTTTTTAGTGATTATTTAGTATATTCCACTTAGAAGATGAAAATATGTATAAAATGTAATTATTCTCTAAACTTCTGAATATCAATTATAAGAAGTTGCCAACCTCTTATGATAGGATGGTAGTTTGTACTGAGTTCTCACTGACCTGGTTAAGTATACTAACATGGAAGACCAAGTTTCCTTAAATCTTTAGTCATGACTATATACATTTATCTTCAGGCACAGATATACTCTCTTTTAAGCAAAATAGGTGTCTGAAAAATGTATAAATACTTATAAAACTTACAAAAGTATCAACACAATCTTTCCTAGTTCATTAAGAATATTTTTGTCTCCACTAATTTTAAACAAACTACAAAACACAAGGTACAAATATATGATCTGAACATACACAAACAAAAGTACAGTTTACTAACACTAACATAATATGGATCAATATAAACATAGGAATGCCTGAAAAGTGGGGTGCAAAGAAGATTTGGCAAACCAGATATATATTTTGCACTAACCTGAATTTAATCAATATCATTTACTAGACATTCAGATTGAGTGGTATTGGCAAGTTATAAGTCTTAGGGTATAAGCCCTTTTTCATACATATATAAAAGTAATTTAGCTAATAGAAACTATCACAAATAGGTGATGCCAGGAGGAAGGCTCAATGGAAGGAGAAGATCTGGGAGCTACAACTTAAAGGAACAACTGACGATTAGTACAGATGAGGAAGAAATAATGTTTTAAGTAGATTAATATAGGGAGAGATATATAAATGGCAACAAGATGTTTGTCATGGTCTGGAAAGTATACCAGACTGGAGAAAAGAAAGTCTAAGGAAGTCATAAGAAAAAAGTTGTGGGCGGTGTGATATCAAGTGTGGTGTTACTGAAGGGCACTGAACGTTTGAGAGATGAATTTAGATGACTACTGCAGAACACAGAGAACAACCGACAGATTCACTGGTAAAGTATAAACTTAAAGAAAATCTTGAGCCTCCATATGACTAGTCATTAGGAAACAGTAAACGTGATAGAAACTGGTTAGACACTGTATATATGCAGTACAATGCAGACTACAGTGATAAAGAATAATTAGGAATAGAGCTAAAAGGCCAAAGAATATTGGCAAAAATGTGATGATTTATTGGGCAGAGAAAAAAATAGGAGTAAAGAAATGGAATCAACCCAGCAATTAGGTTAATAGATCAAATGTACATTGTACATGTCCTAGAAGTAGGCTATGATTTGGCTCTGACATTACAGAAGATAATACAGAGGAAAAAATTAAGACTGTAAATCTCTGTGACCATAAATAAAGACAAACTAAATGAGCAAGAAACATGAAATAAACTCTGGTATTGAGATCAAAGGTAGATTTCTCCCCCAGAAAAGCACATAAACAATACCACGTAATTTAATAAACAGCATCCTCAACAACATCCTTACATAGTAAATACTAAGTATGTTTCACTTGGCTCTTTCTTATAATGTCTCTCAATATGGGTGGGTGGAATAATTGTCAAACTCATTTTTGTAAAACTGTATCTTTAGAAGTTCTAATTATTCAGTTCAGGTATACTTCTCTCTGTTGGTCTGGCTTAATTCAGAGATAGATTTTGGAGTAGCTGAAGCAAAATTTACCAAAATAGGCTACATAAACATGATTTTAGGTGATAGTACAAAGCTGAGAATATGGAATGACACACTTATTAGTATGTCAAATTAAGTCATTTTAAAATATTCCATTTGCATGAAAGAGACTTGAGAAAGTATCTATAAACAGAACTAAGGTTTTCTAAAATAATTTTTAAATGTCTGTCACAGTGCATGTATAGATGGACAATTGGGGACCCAAAATTCTATGGACCACAGCTATAATAATATTAGTTATTAAACCAAAAATTATTGAAACATAACTTATTTATAAAAATATCTCAGTAAAACTTCTGGGGAAAACGTCACTTTTTCTTGGATAACTCAACAAGGAAAATGATGATACGTATTCTATTTGGAGACAAAGTGAGTTGATTTGTTTTATAGAGTCATTAGTTTGACAGCTCTATATAGCAAGTCATCTCCTGAGAATACCTATCAAAAATGACAACTTTGTTTTGAAATAGTTCATCACAAGCAGTTCTTAGGGGAATAATTATATAGCAGAATTAATCATCTATTAAGACCACTCCTATAACACCTGGAGACTAAATTGAACCATTGACATTGATGAAGCAATGAGAAAGATATACGGGTTAGTGATAATGTGCTTGAGGATGGATATGAGTAAATAAAATGCTAGTTTCATATCTTGTTAGCATGAATAAATAGTGCTGTTTTGGGAGAAGCTTAGGTTAGAGTAAGAGGTAGGGAAAAACAATTTGGAATAAATATGTACATATGAGCTTTGAAACCATGAGAGTGAATGAACATATAAGGGGGTGGTATTGATAGTATCAGAAAAGAAGATGATTTAAAAAAAAAAAAACTGAGTCTCTGTCAAGTCAATAGTTAATCCAGGGTAAATTATCAATAGAATAGGAAAAAGAGATCATGAAAAACTCACATAAGCCAATAATGTTCGGCACACATTGGTACTTAAGAAATATTTGTTTAATGAATGAATAAATGAACAAACTAATGGATGGATACATGGATGCATGGATGAATGCATGGATTTCAAGAAGAAAATATCACCAATGTTGACTGATGAACAAGTGTCACCAATGCTGCTTATAATCAAATGCTGCTTAAAACCATTCTTTTCTAAAAACTGGCTGTACAGAAAACCTTGATAGAGTAAAGTATACAAAAGGAGTCCTGGATGTAAGTTTGGGGAAAGCTCTACAGGACAGAAGAATTTGGATTTTTCAAGGATTCCATGAGAGAAAGAGAGAGAGAGAGAGAAAGAGAGAGAGAGAATACAAGGAAAGAAGGAAAGATGTAAGCAGAAACAATCAATAGAGGAGAAAGGATCAAAGGATAGAGACTGGAGGCACTGTGAAATAATGTAGCCAGTAGAAAAATTCCAGATTGCCAAAATATTTTTAAGAACAAAAATACTGTTTAATTTAAAGTCATGTATATTACTGCAGTGTAAACCCTTTCTCTATGTACTCACAAAATGTTTGGTAAGGCTATTATACATAAAAGTGCACAGTGTGATTAGAATTGTCAAAATCGTGCAAAAAAATTTTGCTGCAGTAGTCAAAAATTTGTGTAAAAATATTCCATTATCCAAACCTAATAAGTTTGAGGGATCTGTTCTGATGATGCCAGAATAGCTTGTGTCACACTAATCCTTCTGCAGATAACAGCTATAAACTCTGTGGGGAGGGAGGGACAGCTTCTGGCTTGTGGTGTCAGGGAATGGGATGCAGGATTGCCAGAGTAGTTCAAAAAGGAAGAAGCCACAAAGGGGTTAGACCCAAATTACAGTTCTAAATTCCCTGAAAATCCTTGGCCAATCTCATAATTGTGGAAGTATGAAGGACATGCCAAGAAGCAAAGTGGAAGGCAACAGATGAAAAACTTACTAGAAATTTTAGTTGCGTGGGGAAACTGACCATGTGACTATTTGGAGGAAGAACATTCCCAGCAGAGGGAAATGGATGATTACAGGCCCTATGTTGGAATCATGCCTGGTATATTTGAAGAATAAAAAAGAGGCCAGCGTGGCTAGTAGGAGGTGAGGTCTGAGAAGAAACACTGAAGGCTTGATTATATACGACATTGCAGAACTTTAAGACTTTCACATGAGCAGAGGAGTTACAGGCTCTGAAGTATGTTTTCGCTCTAGCTACTGTGTTGAGACTAGACAAGGGAGAGAAGGATGAAAACAGGGAGAGTAACTAGTAGGCTATTGCAATGGCAACACAAGAGATCAGGATGGCGTGGAGCAGGACTGTAGCAGCAGAAATGAAAGCAAGTATTCAGATTCTGAATATAATTTGCAGGAGAGCCGACAGGATTTGCTGCTGTGTGACATGTCAGGTATAAGAGAAAGAAAGGAGTAGAAGAAAGCTTTAAGGTTTTCGGGTTGAGCAAACAGAAAGATGAAGTCACTTAACCAAGAAGGGGATGACTGTGAAAGAAGTAAGCTTTGGCAAGTAAGATTAAGAATTTATTTTGAGCATGTTAACTTTGAAATGCCTATCAGATACCCAGAAGGAGATGTCAAATAACAGATGGGTGCATGAATCCGGAGTTCTGTAGGGAGATCTGGACTTGAGTTAAAAATGTGGATTTCCTCTTAATTTTTTACTGAACTATCTACAGACCTATTGCTTGTAAATTTGCCTAAACCTGGAAAAGAAGAGAAAGTCTAATGCAATGGAAAACAAGTAGTAAATTACTTAAAGCCATGTGATCAGATTCAATTACTGTTTTCAAATACTAATATTTATCATCATATCTTACTGTATTTAATTGAACAGTAACCTTTAAAAAGGTAGCTCTACAAACAGAACACTTATAATATGACTTACAACACACTATCTTTAGTTATGCATAAGAGCAATGAGAGAAAAAGTTGTTTTAAGGAACAATTACCTTTATAGAGGAAGAAGTTTTAGAATTGACTAAAAAGTAGAATTTCCATAATTTATTGAAATCCCTCAGCCACTAAGTTTGAATTCAGACCTCTTGGAGATAAGACACATTTTCAAAATATTCTAACACAAAGCAGAGAAATATGACTGATTTGGGGGTTCAGGAAAAGTGTTAAGAGAAAAGGGTGCATGTGAGAGGAGATTCCACTCATTGTAAAGGTAGAGATTCAAGAAGAGTGGGGTAATGTGATCTAAGTCAAGTTTATAGCTTATAATTGACACTGGCAATAACAAAGAGAAATAGTCTGAGGACATACTATGGCACAGGATTATAGATAGCTTCTCAGGCAATGGAAAGCTATCAAGGTGACAGAATGAGATGTTCAGTAGTACATTTTATCAAGTCCAGTCTGATAACTGCAAACAGGAAAAGGGACAAATTCATAGAATGTTTGATTTGTTCAGCAAAGAAGAAATAAAATGATAGCAATAGGAAAGAGGTGAATTTTTAGATCTATTTTGGTGGTAGAATCCATAGAACAGGCAAATGAATCAGAAGATCACATTATCAGAATCTGAAGGAAACTTAGAGATGATCTTGGTCAACCTGTCTTGTTATGTCTGACCTTTTTGGAGGGAGATGTCCCCCAAGAATTCTGGTACCTACACCTTCTTCCAGTTTTCAACCAAACACTGATAGGTGCTGATGCAAAAAAAAATTTTGCAGCTGTAATTAAGAATCCAAATCAGTTTACTTTAAAATAGGGAGAGATAATCCAGTGGGCCTGATTTTATAACGAGTCCTTTAAAAGCAGAGAGTTTTCTTTGGGTAGTTACAGAAAAGGAAGTTAAGTATTCTAAGCAAGAGATTAGATTCAATGTACAAACATTTCTCCACTACTGGCTTTGAAGAAGGAAGGGGCCACCAGGACATCTCTAGGAGCTGAGGACAGCCCTTGGCTAAAAGCCAACCAGGAATTGGGGATCTCAGTCCTACAACTGTAAGAAACTGAATTCTGCTGCAACCATGTGAGCTTGGATGAGGACCTGTACTCCACATGAGAACACAGCCCATGGATAACTTGATTTGACCTTGTGAGACTCTGAGTAGAGAATCCAGGCACAGCATACCCAGACTCTGACCTACAGAGCTGTGCTCTAATAAATGGGTGTTGTTTTAAGTCACTAAGTTTGTGATAATTCACGACACAGTAATAGAAAACTAATACAACTTCATTCTACCAAATGACCGATTTCTACTTATCTAGCCTGTTCCTAAATATACAGAGCAAAATCTTGAGGGGCTTTATTTTAAAATTGATTTCCATGTAGCTCTATTAGTTTGTACAGACTTCATTATTTTGAACAGATATCTACCTTCCTATAAATCCTAATTCTACACTGAACACCCACCTCGAATAGTCCTAGTCCTATTTTCCTCTCCACTTTACTCCAACATTTATACCAAAGAACTAGAAAGGTTTTTATTCTGCATTCATATCAATAAAAAAGATTGAGCAATTACTGCAAAATATGTGTTTATTTATATATTATATACATATATGAATGCCAACCTACATATTAGATTATGTCTCTGAAGGTCTAGATTAATTCTTGGAACAAAATAGGCATTTAATAAATACTTTTGAAAGTAGGAACAAATGAATAAGAGGGTATAACAGGAGACTTGATTTAGATAGATGGTCAGGAAAGGTTTTCCTGATGAATTATAATTTAATCAGAGATCTGACAGGTAAGATGTAACTTCCCAGGGGAAAAGCATCAGGGTGTTAAGACTCTGAGGAAGAGAACATGGCACGTTGGAAACACGTAAAGAAGGCTGCTACATCCACAAGGAGATGAAGAGGGAGACAGAAAGTTGGAGATGTAGGCCAGAATCAGATAATGTTGAGCCCTGCAGTCTGGATTCAAGATTTTTAGTTTTATCCTAAGGGCAGTGGGAATACTTGATAAGTTTTATATTGACTTTTCATTTGCATTAAAACCATAGATAAGGGCTTCTCTGGTGGCGCAGTGGTTAAGAATCCACCTGCCAACGCAGGAGACACAGGTTCGATCCCTGGTCTGGGAAGATCCCACACGCCGCAGAGCAACTAAGCCAGTGTGCACAACTACCGAGCCTGCGCTCTAGAGCCTGTGAGCCACAACTACTGAGCCCACGTGCCACAATTACTGAAGCCCGTGCTCCTAGAGCCCGTACTCCACGACGAGAAGCTACCACAGTGAAAAGCCCACGCACTGCAACGAAGGGTAGCCCCCACTCGCCGCAACTAGAGAAAGCCCGCGCACGCAGCAGTGAAGACCCAACGCAGCCAAAAATAAATAAATAAAATAAATAAATAAAACCACAGACTCTGCTCTTCCCCATGAGAGCAAGGGACTGTGGTCCAGACATTTCCCTTTCTTTCCAGTCCATCACTAATACCCCTTTCATGTTTCAATTTCCTTTACCTAGGGTTCACTAAGCAATTAAAGGTGGAAGGAAAAAAGGATGCATTAGCTATTCAATGAACTGGAGAAGGCAGAGGAGGCTACCCTTTCCCCATATTTCATCAGGGGGGATGACTAGATGCCCATGGCTCTCTGACCAACTCTTTTTATACCCTCCAGTGTTTAGATTTCAGGAAAGAAAACTAATGGCAAAGTTTGTTGCACAGTAAAAAATTTTCAGCAGATTAATATTTGTCCACAGGCTCCACTATTCTCCAAATAAGTGTTACAGAGAAGAAAAGGTCTAAATAGGACAGTACTTTAACTTGACAAAGAAACAAGATCCATATAAGAGTTATTTTTAACCTGGCTAAAGGAAGGGTAACAATAATTGCAATTGCTTTCCATGTGACAAGCACAGGTATGGGCCTTGCACGAGACACCCAGAGTCTGGCACGTATGGGCACTCAGTAAGTGTTATGTGAATAAATCATGGTTCATGAAATAGTCCTTTGGTTTTCATGCAATACAAAATTTTGTCCACATTTTTCACTCAAATGTATTTATAAAGATGAACCAGAAATAAATCTAATCTGAGGCCAAATACGTATAACTTGTAGACAATTTTTTTTAACAAGGCTACCTCAGACGCACATACAAATGACCAGCAGTAGGTAGGCCTCATTTATATCCAGCATCTTCTCTTTTGATGAACCGTGTGTTGAACTAGACTATTTCAAGGCAACTGCCCTATTGAATTACAGATACAAAAAGGATTACACTCATTTTAGCACGGAGAATCAGATTTCCATTCTTTAAGAATGACTAAAAACCTCAAACTTTTTCTATCCACAGATGGTACTCATTTGAACACATCATTCCATGCTTCCTGGAATAATCATGCAGCTTGTTTAGATTTTCTAAACATGACTGAACTGTGATGAAGCGATCAACATTCTCTGCCAAGGTATTCCGTAAATTACATTTTTATTCATAAATTATTCTTACTGGCGAAATACTTTCATCATGGTTGAATTGAAAGTCTGTAGATCTATACAAGTAAAAATTTGTTACACTTTAAAGGCATGTCAGTTTTTAGTGATTATTTAGTATATTCCACTTAGAAGATGAAAATATGTATAAAATGTAATTATTCTCTAAACTTCTGAATATCAATTATAAGAAGTTGCCAACCTCTTATGATAGGATGGTAGTTTGTACTGAGTTCTCACTGACCTGGTTAAGTATACTAACATGGAAGACCAAGTTTCCTTAAATCTTTAGTCATGACTATATACATTTATCTTCAGGCACAGATATACTCTCTTTTAAGCAAAATAGGTGTCTGAAAAATGTATAAATACTTATAAAACTTACAAAAGTATCAACACAATCTTTCCTAGTTCATTAAGAATATTTTTGTCTCCACTAATTTTAAACAAACTACAAAACACAAGGTACAAATATATGATCTGAACATACACAAACAAAAGTACAGTTTACTAACACTAACATAATATGGATCAATATAAACATAGGAATGCCTGAAAAGTGGGGTGCAAAGAAGATTTGGCAAACCAGATATATATTTTGCACTAACCTGAATTTAATCAATATCATTTACTAGACATTCAGATTGAGTGGTATTGGCAAGTTATAAGTCTTAGGGTATAAGCCCTTTTTCATACATATATAAAAGTAATTTAGCTAATAGAAACTATCACAAATAGGTGATGCCAGGAGGAAGGCTCAATGGAAGGAGAAGATCTGGGAGCTACAACTTAAAGGAACAACTGACGATTAGTACAGATGAGGAAGAAATAATGTTTTAAGTAGATTAATATAGGGAGAGATATATAAATGGCAACAAGATGTTTGTCATGGTCTGGAAAGTATACCAGACTGGAGAAAAGAAAGTCTAAGGAAGTCATAAGAAAAAAGTTGTGGGCGGTGTGATATCAAGTGTGGTGTTACTGAAGGGCACTGAACGTTTGAGAGATGAATTTAGATGACTACTGCAGAACACAGAGAACAACCGACAGATTCACTGGTAAAGTATAAACTTAAAGAAAATCTTGAGCCTCCATATGACTAGTCATTAGGAAACAGTAAACGTGATAGAAACTGGTTAGACACTGTATATATGCAGTACAATGCAGACTACAGTGATAAAGAATAATTAGGAATAGAGCTAAAAGGCCAAAGAATATTGGCAAAAATGTGATGATTTATTGGGCAGAGAAAAAAATAGGAGTAAAGAAATGGAATCAACCCAGCAATTAGGTTAATAGATCAAAGGTACATTGTACATGTCCTAGAAGTAGGCTATGATTTGGCTCTGACATTACAGAAGATAATACAGAGGAAAAAATTAAGACTGTAAATCTCTGTGACCATAAATAAAGACAAACTAAATGAGCAAGAAACATGAAATAAACTCTGGTATTGAGATCAAAGGTAGATTTCTCCCCCAGAAAAGCACATAAACAATACCACGTAATTTAATAAACAGCATCCTCAACAACATCCTTACATAGTAAATACTAAGTATGTTTCACTTGGCTCTTTCTTATAATGTCTCTCAATATGGGTGGGTGGAATAATTGTCAAACTCATTTTTGTAAAACTGTATCTTTAGAAGTTCTAATTATTCAGTTCAGGTATACTTCTCTCTGTTGGTCTGGCTTAATTCAGAGATAGATTTTGGAGTAGCTGAAGCAAAATTTACCAAAATAGGCTACATAAACATGATTTTAGGTGATAGTACAAAGCTGAGAATATGGAATGACACACTTATTAGTATGTCAAATTAAGTCATTTTAAAATATTCCATTTGCATGAAAGAGACTTGAGAAAGTATCTATAAACAGAACTAAGGTTTTCTAAAATAATTTTTAAATGTCTGTCACAGTGCATGTATAGATGGACAATTGGGGACCCAAAATTCTATGGACCACAGCTATAATAATATTAGTTATTAAACCAAAAATTATTGAAACATAACTTATTTATAAAAATATCTCAGTAAAACTTCTGGGGAAAACGTCACTTTTTCTTGGATAACTCAACAAGGAAAATGATGATACGTATTCTATTTGGAGACAAAGTGAGTTGATTTGTTTTATAGAGTCATTAGTTTGACAGCTCTATATAGCAAGTCATCTCCTGAGAATACCTATCAAAAATGACAACTTTGTTTTGAAATAGTTCATCACAAGCAGTTCTTAGGGGAATAATTATATAGCAGAATTAATCATCTATTAAGACCACTCCTATAACACCTGGAGACTAAATTGAACCATTGACATTGATGAAGCAATGAGAAAGATATACGGGTTAGTGATAATGTGCTTGAGGATGGATATGAGTAAATAAAATGCTAGTTTCATATCTTGTTAGCATGAATAAATAGTGCTGTTTTGGGAGAAGCTTAGGTTAGAGTAAGAGGTAGGGAAAAACAATTTGGAATAAATATGTACATATGAGCTTTGAAACCATGAGAGTGAATGAACATATAAGGGGGTGGTATTGATAGTATCAGAAAAGAAGATGATTTAAAAAAAAAAAAACTGAGTCTCTGTCAAGTCAATAGTTAATCCAGGGTAAATTATCAATAGAATAGGAAAAAGAGATCATGAAAAACTCACATAAGCCAATAATGTTCGGCACACATTGGTACTTAAGAAATATTTGTTTAATGAATGAATAAATGAACAAACTAATGGATGGATACATGGATGCATGGATGAATGCATGGATTTCAAGAAGAAAATATCACCAATGTTGACTGATGAACAAGTGTCACCAATGCTGCTTATAATCAAATGCTGCTTAAAACCATTCTTTTCTAAAAACTGGCTGTACAGAAAACCTTGATAGAGTAAAGTATACAAAAGGAGTCCTGGATGTAAGTTTGGGGAAAGCTCTACAGGACAGAAGAATTTGGATTTTTCAAGGATTCCATGAGAGAAAGAGAGAGAGAGAGAGAAAGAGAGAGAGAGAATACAAGGAAAGAAGGAAAGATGTAAGCAGAAACAATCAATAGAGGAGAAAGGATCAAAGGATAGAGACTGGAGGCACTGTGAAATAATGTAGCCAGTAGAAAAATTCCAGATTGCCAAAATATTTTTAAGAACAAAAATACTGTTTAATTTAAAGTCATGTATATTACTGCAGTGTAAACCCTTTCTCTATGTACTCACAAAATGTTTGGTAAGGCTATTATACATAAAAGTGCACAGTGTGATTAGAATTGTCAAAATCGTGCAAAAAAATTTTGCTGCAGTAGTCAAAAATTTGTGTAAAAATATTCCATTATCCAAACCTAATAAGTTTGAGGGATCTGTTCTGATGATGCCAGAATAGCTTGTGTCACACTAATCCTTCTGCAGATAACAGCTATAAACTCTGTGGGGAGGGAGGGACAGCTTCTGGCTTGTGGTGTCAGGGAATGGGATGCAGGATTGCCAGAGTAGTTCAAAAAGGAAGAAGCCACAAAGGGGTTAGACCCAAATTACAGTTCTAAATTCCCTGAAAATCCTTGGCCAATCTCATAATTGTGGAAGTATGAAGGACATGCCAAGAAGCAAAGTGGAAGGCAACAGATGAAAAACTTACTAGAAATTTTAGTTGCGTCCCAATGCAGAGGAGATAAAATTCAGAATTTGAATCCCACCAAAGTAAGGAATTGGTAAACAGCGGGCCTCATTTTAAAATCCCAAAAGGGCCATACATTTACTTTGCTCTATGTCCCAGGATTAAGGAATTCTCTCTACAAATAAGGTTGAAACCAAAATCACACATTCACAAAACTATAATTCAGTAATTTAATGGCCTATTCAAATAAAAAGCCAACACCCTTCAAAAGAAGGTACCAAAACCCAGAGTTTCTGCACAATGTCACAAATAATATCCAATGTAAGTTTAAAAATTTCTAGGCAGGCAGGAAAATTACTATTGACAGGAAAATGTGACTTGTAGTCAGGAGGAAAAAGTGTTCAATAGAAAGAGATCACAGGATAACGCAGGTGTACGAATTAGTAGAAAACTAATTTAAAGAAGCCATTATAAATATTTTACTTGACTTAATGGAAAACAAAGCAAATGGGGAATTTAAGCAGAGAAATGGAAGGAAACAGAACTAAAGGGAAATTCTAGAACTTAAAAGTATAATACCTGACATGATATTGGATTTGTTTAACACCAGATTAAAGATGGCAGAATACAGTCAATGAACATTATGCCACATCAATAGAACTCCAATCTACAAATGAAGAAACGTGAAAAAATTTAATAAAGCCTCAGTCACTTAAGAGGTATGGAATTAGAGTCCCAGAAGAAAAGAAGATGGCAGAAAAATAATTTAAAAACTAATGGCCCCAGGGCTTCCCTGGTGGCGCAGTGGTTGCGAGTCTGCCTGCCGATGCAGG
>NC_041219.1:15593071-15637327 GCF_002837175.3 Physeter macrocephalus | reverse complement strand
ATGGACATTACGTCACATCAATAGAACTCCAATCTACAAATGAAGAAACGTGAAAAAATTTAATAAAGCCTCAGTCACTTAAGAGGTATGGAATTAGAGTCCCAGAAGAAAAGAAGATGGCAGAAAAATAATTTAAAAACTAATGGCCCCAGGGCTTCCCTGGTGGCGCAGTGGTTGCGAGTCTGCCTGCCGATGCAGGCGACACGGGTTCGTGCCCCAGTCCTGGAAGATGCCACATGCCGCGGAGCGGCTAGGTCCGTGAGCCATGGCCGCTGAGCCTGTGCTTCCGGAGCCTGTGCTCCGCAACGGGAGAGGCCACAACAGTGAGAGGCCCGCGTACGACAAAAATAAATAAATAAATAAATAAAATAATGGCCCCAAATTTTAGAAAAATATTAATTTACCAATACAAAAAACTAAATGAACCCACAGCAAAATAAATGCAACAAAAACCACACTAGCCATATTATTGTAAAACTGCTTAAAAGTAAAGATTTAAAAAAACCTTGAAAAGTGTCCCCCAAATAACATTTCATACACAAGAGCTAATGATAAAAATAGTGGTTGACATCTCATCAGAAATAATGAGTACTAGAAGACAAAGGAATTACATCTTTAAAGAGACAAATATTGGGAGGGAGAACTATCAACCCAGAATTTTATATCCACAGAAAAGGACCCTCAAAAGTGAAAACAAAATAAATCTATTTCCAAATAAATAAAATCTGAGAGAATTTGATGCTAGCATACCTGCACTAGGAGAAATTCTAAAGAGAGTTCTTTAGTTGAAAGGGAAATATGAGCTGTAATTAGCTGTAACTCGTAACTACTGGAATAGAAGAACACCAGTAATGGTAATTATATGGGAAATACATGGTCTTTTCTTAATTTATGTAAATGACTACTGGCTCTGTAAGTAAAAATAATACCATAAATTGTGGGGTTTACAATGTAAATATATGTAAATCATTTAAAATATATAGATGTCAAATGTGTGACAAAATATATGGAATTGTACTTTTGTAAAGTTCATATATTTTATGTGAAGTTGTAGAATATTAATTTAAATACAATAAACTAAGAAATTATATTGTAATCCCTTGAGCGACCACTAAAAATAATGACAAGGAAGCATAGATAAAAATCCTATAAAGAAATTAAAACAGAAAGCTAAAACCATCCAATTAACCCAAAGGAAGGCAATAAAGAAAGAACAGAGGAACTAAAAAAGAGCTAGAGAACAAATAGCAAATAGAACTAAACTCAACTAACTTAATAATGACTTTAAACATAAATAGATTAAATGCTCCATTTAGAAGACAGAGATTGTCAAGTAAGATAAAAATAAAAGACCCAATTATATGCTGCCCACAAGAGATATAATTTGCCTACCAGACACACAAATTAAATATGATACAAATAATTCAAAAGTAAAGATAGAAAAAAACATACAAAGCAAACAGTAAACTAAAGAGCATGTGCCTATATTAATACCAGACTAAAGAATCTTAAGACAAGGAGTGATCTAAAGACAAAAGAGACAGTTTATAATGATTAATGGATCAGTTAGGAAGTTATAACAATTATAACTATGTATGTGTTTAATAAAAAACTTTGAAGTACATGAACCAAATACTGACAGACTTGAAGAAACAGACAAATCCACAATATATTTGGGTATTTTAATATTTCCTTATCAATAATATATAGAATAATTTTTGCTGAAAAGTGGTAAGCATACAGATTTGCAAAACATTATCACACTGAACTAATACACAGAATATTATGGACAACAACTGAAGAATAGACATTATTTCAAATGTGCATGGAAGAATATTCAACAAGATAAATTATATGCTGAGCCATAGAAACTGTCCCAACTAATTTTTAAAAATTAAGTGTTACGGACATATTCTCTAACAACAATGGCAATAAATGAAAAATTGATGACATGTGGATATCTAGAAAAGTCCCAAATATTAGGAATTAAATATATTTTTAAATAACCATGGCTCAAAGAAGAAATTTCAAAGGAAATTAGAGAATATTTTTATTGAAAGTAAAAAGTCAAAATCTGTGATATATAATTATTAGGAGATTTATAGCTGTAAATGATTATATTTGAAAAGAAGAAAGGCTTAAAATCATTATGTAAAGTAAAATAAACTAGCTACAAAAAGATAAATACTGCAAGATCTCACTTATATGTGGACTCTAAAAAAGTCAAACTCATGGAAACAGAATAGAACAGTGATTGCCAGGGGCCAGGGGAGTGGAGGGGAGATAGTGGGATGTTTGTCAAAGGGTACAACTTTCAGTTATATGAATAAGTTATATGAAAAAGCTAATGCACAGCATGGTGACTATAGTTAATAATGATGTATCAATATTACATACTTGAAATTTGTTAAGAGAGTAGATCTTAAGTGTTCTCACCACACACACACAAAAGGTAAATATGTGAGGTGATGGATAGGTTAATTAGCTTGATTGGGGGAATCATTTCACAATGTATACATATATCAAAGCACTGCACTGTATACCTTAAATATATGCAATGTTTATTCGTGAATCATACCTCAATAAAGATGGGGAAAAAAGACAGAAAGAAAAAAATTATGATCTATATCTTCACCAAAAAAATACAGAAAAGAACGCATATTAAAAGCAGAATATTTAGAAGGAAGAAAATAATACAGATCAGGACTCAGTGAAATAGAAAATAGATAAATAAAAGAGAATATTAACAAATTCAAAAATTAGTTCTTCAGAAAAATTAATAAAATTTGTAAACACTTGTCAAGTCATTATATAAAAGTAGAGTGCGTCTGATCAAGTGTGGTCTATCCCAGGAAGGTAAATTTCACTTAATATTAAAAAAGCTAATCATATAATTTACCACAGTAACAGAATAAAAGAGAAAAAAGCATACGATCATGGGCATCTACAGACACCCTACAGCACACATCGTACAAAATAGTGAAGGATGGATGCTTCCCCTTTTGATTGGGAACAATGCAAGGATGTCTGCTTTTACTGCTTCTATTTAATATAGTACCAGAGAGTCTAGCCAGTGCAATATGGTAAGGGAAAAAAGTCACAGGGTTTAGAAAGAAAGAGATAAAAATTACCCTAATTGTAGATGAAATGACATTTTTAAATGTAGAAAATTCTAAAGCAATATATAACAAAAACCTTCTCGGACTAATAAGCAAATTTAGCAGTTGTAGGATACAATACCAATAAACAAAATCAACTGTATTTCTAGATTCTACATCAAACAACTGGTGACTAAAATTAAAATTTCAAATAACATATAACATTAAATAGGAATAATTTTAACAAAAGACATCTAAAATTCATTTGCTGAAAACTACAAAACACTGCTGAAAGAAATTAGAGTCTAAAAATGGAGGCATATACCATGTTCATGGACCAGATAACTCAATATTAAGACGGCATTTCTCCCTCAATGCATGAATAGACTAAATGCAATCCCAATGAAAATGCCACAGGGTTTTTTGGTAAAAATCAACAAGGTGATTCTAATAATAAAATTTATATGGAAATACAAAGAACTAAAATAGCTAAAACAACCCTGAAAAAGAACATATTTGTAGAACCTACATTACCTGATTTCAAGATTTGTTATAAAACTGTAGTAATCAACACAGTGTGGTATTCATAAAGGTAGACAAATCAATGGAAGAGAATATAATCCAGAAAGAGATTCAAGTGCATAGGGTCAATTGATTTTTGACAAAGCTACCAAGGTAATTCAGCAGGGAAAAAGAAAGTCTTTTAAAAAGTTTTGGAGGGCTTCCCTGGTGGCACAGTGGTTGAGAATCCACCTGCCGATGCAGGGGACACGGGTTCGTGCCCCGGTCCGGGAGGATCCCACATGCCGTGGAGCGGCTGGGCCCGTGAGCCATGGCCGCTGAGCCTGCGCGTCTGGAGCCTGTGCTCCGCAACGGGAGAGGCCACAACAGTGAGAGGCCCGCGTACCACAAAAAAAAAAAAAAGTTTTGGAAAAATTGAATGAATATATTAAAAAGGAACTTTAAATCATATCTCATACTATACACATGCACAAAATTTGAGATGAATTATGGATATAAATATAAAAGCTAAATAAAACTAAAATTTCTAGAATAAAAGACAGGATAATATCTTCATGATCTTGAAGTAGACAATATTTCTTAGGACACAAAATGTACTAATGTGAAATTAAAAATTGCTAATTTGGATTTCATCAAAATTAAAATAATCTGCTCATCCAAAGGTACCATTAAGGAAATAGAAAATCAAGCCATTGACTAAGAGATAATATTTGTTATACATACATCTAATAAAGGACTTGTATTCAAAATATATAAAGAGTTCCTATAACTCAACACCAAAAAGAAAAGCAACTCAATATAAACTGGGCTAAAGACTTGAACGGAAACCTGTCAAAAATGATAGAACAATCCTCACGTTGCATGTTCTAATACGCTTGAATTCCTGTTTTTATGGTTTAATTAAATAACACCTGTCTGCCCAAAACAGGGGTTTTGGTAACTTTGTTACCTTTATATATTAACTATGAGTTCTTGTATAAAGTACTTCACTGCCAGCTCTCCTGTCCACAAAATTGCTACCAACAAGGACCTACTGTATAGCACAGGAAACTCTACTCAATATTCTGTACAACCTAATTGGGAAAAGAATTTTAAAAAGAATAGATACATGTATATGTATAACTGAATCACTTTATCGTACACCTGAAACCAACACAACATTGTTAATCAACTGTACGCCAATATAAAATAAAGTTTAAAACAAATAAAAAATGATTTGGTTTCTCACACACACACACACACACACACACACACACACACACACAGATGTACATCATAATCAGAGACCAATAATGTCATTTCTTTTGAAACCTATCATTGATTGGTCACTGTGCATCTGTTATTTAGTTCATGCACAGGCAGCAATGTGTGTAGTTATATGGCCTCCTTATCTCTCATGTGCATATGTCACGTGCCCTTATGCACGTTCAAAGCTAATCCAAACTTTGCCAAGTCATAGAAAAGATGCTCTCTCTATATCATAAGCTAAACAGTGAGAAAAAGAAAGTAACCACTCTTGATGTTTTTAATAAAGTGAAAGCTTTCATTCTCAGTTATTTCTAATGTTTTAAATTACAGTGTACTAAATATTGTTTTTGTCGTTTTTTCATTTCCTATATATTTATAACTGACAGTAAGAGAGTTTTTAATGTAGGGACAAAAAACTTTGAAGGTTATGGAACAATCATAATTTTCCCTATTGATTATTAAGGTTGCTTTGCACACATTTTACAGACAGCTTTGCAGTCATTTTTATGGTCCCACACTATCAAGTAAAGCAAAGACTGTCTTTATATGAATTATCAATAACGATGTTAAAGGATTTAACATCATTAGTCATCACTGAAATGAAAATTAAACTTACAATAAGATGGAAGTTCTTTTATACCAGCTAGACTGTCTAAAATTAAAAAAGACTGATAATACCAAATTCTCCTGATACTGAGAAGTAATTAGAACTCTCATACAATGCTGTTGGGTATTTAAAATAGAACAACCACTTGAAAATCATCAGTTTCTTGAGTAAACATGCATCTGGACTATGACCCAGCAAGTCCACAAAAAGTTTTATACAAAAATATCTATAACAGTTTTATTCATAACACTTAGTTTGGAACAATCCATATGTCCATCAAAAGAAAACAGACATAAAAACAATGGGATATTAAAATGGTGGAAAATGACTCAATAATAAAACGAACAAATCACTGAAACCCTCAACAACATGCGCTTCACAATTACGTTGAAAGAAATAGACCAGATATAAAAGAGTACATATAGCTCAAGAACAACTGAAACTAATCTATGTTGATTGAAATCAGGATAGTGGTTGCCTTGGGGAGTGGGTGTCCAAGGGAAATTTCTGTGGAAGATGGAAATATTCTATATGTTGTTGAGTGGTGGTTACATGGCTGTATACATGTGTGGAAACTCATTTAATTGTATAATTAAGTTCTGTGCATCTCACTGTATATAAAATAATTCCCATAATTAGAAAATGTTAAAAAAATGAAAAGAAAAAGGCTTTCCCATTAAATCGTACCAACATTCAAAATGTTATACATTTATATAGAAATTTAAAATACTAGATACTAATACTTTCTAGCTAATATTTTATAAATCTAGACATTATGGAAAAAATCATGAGCTTTATTGTATTTCTCATGTATCCATACTAGAAAAGAAGCCTTATAGATTAGTCCAAGTAGGTCAACAACTACTTTCAATTCTCTTTTGGTAACTGTTCAATTTTCAGACAAATTTTCTAATAGTACTTGTAAGAAGAGCATTCCATCCAGCTTCCAGGGAGTATGTCTCACACAGTTAATAATTTCTCTGTAATAACATCCTAAATACAAAGTTAGTTTTAAATTTCAGGCTAAACTTTAAAAATGTTAGACTGTCATACATAGCAAATATTAATGTAGTTACATTTTAAAAATTACTAACAACCTTGGCTTTTAAAAAATCCTGTCTAAAGTAGGCTAATTTAATTAGTAATAAATGTCAGAAAATTGGGCTACTGTTTTTTAACATATCCTTTAATTGTTATAGATTTCATTATTGTGATCCATATGGAATTACATTTATTATCTTTCTAACACTGCAAATTGCCTTTAAAGTAGTAATTCTTCATAATAAGGTATCCAGGCACCAAACTAATGGGTGAATCAAGGATGCAGTGAATAGGAGGTGGTGAATATTCAAATTACCATAACATTAATATACTAAAAAATGTTACTTTATTTGAATTCTAAAAGTGGCTGCTATTTATGCATGTCTTATATTTATAAAATAGCTTCCTCCAAAAGTTGTTTTCTTATATACCATGAAACTTGTAATATTTTGAGATTAATGATAATTTGCACAACCTATTTGTTTAAAGCCTTTTCTCTGTATTCATATTGCATTTTTAAATTGTCTAAATTAATGTAATATTGTTAATGAAATTTTGCTAGCATTAAAACTCATTTATTCTACATTTCAGAGTTTTTCCACCATTAGTAAATGTTTTTCCCTGAAGCTTATAATCTCATAGAAACAAGGAGCACATTCCTGAAGCTTTCAAGTCGTATGGCTACCAGAAAGAAAGAAAGAAGAGGGGCTTTTGCATGCACACATACATGCCTAATTTACTTTAAAAGGGAAGTAAAAGAGAATAAGAAAAAAATGAGGTGAAATGGAGGAGGAGGTTGATATGTAATGGCTGTTATGAAAAGTATCAACTACAGCTGCATAGGACAGGAATGGAAAATAGGGTAATAAGATATGCCCCAGTTCCTAAATAAGTTAATAAAAATGTTGCTTGAAGAACAGCTGGCTTTAGCTGGAGCCGAGATGAAGAAAAGAGTGGTTGCCTGGAGTCCACTTAATGAAAGGTATTAGAGCATCAGTGGGGTCAAGGAGAATTATGCAGAGTAACTCAGGTTCATTATTTTACAAAAGGAATTGCATTTAAAAGGACTTTTAAATTTATAATTTAGAATTTGATACCTAAGACAGAAATTCATAATAGCAAAGATTACACTTTTGGAACTGATCCAGGATAAAAAATGTGATATGTGACTAGAAAGTATAAAATTTCCCAGAATGGCTTCAGTATTTTACAGATCTTACTATATTAACTCATAGTATTTTTAGTATTATAGGTTAAGCACATATTTGATCACAGAAATTTAGTTTTCCTAAATTTTAAAACCATATTTAGACAAAAGTATGTATATACTCAGAACATATATATCCCTGTACAAATTAATGAAATTCATATGATGAACCTGAATTTCCCCACTCCATAATGACTCTATTTAGATATTGTGAAGTAATGAGAAAAACATTTTAATTCCAATAAACACAAATGATCAGTTGAATTTCTAATGTAAGGGAAGGATCATAATACGGTAGAAAGAGTTCTGGATTAGTAAGAGTTCTGCTAATAATTAGTTAAAGTACACTCTCAGCAGACACTAAACCTCTGCTTCATTTTCCATGCTTGCAAAATGAAATGGCTGAATGGAGTTATCTTCAAAATCCAATAAAGATCTAAAATTATATAATTCTAAATTTTAAAAGCACAAGAATATAATTTTGTTTCATCATAGTCTTACCAGTAGTCTCTGGCAGAGTACTTCATATGTATTAAGTAACTGAATCTTGAATATATGGATTTAAAAGGGTACCACACGTGATATTAAGCATATCCCCACAAATGAACTTCAGGCTTTGAAGATGGAGTAGATATATTTTCCCAGTTCCCTCCACTAAGTACAACTAAAACCTTGGACATTAAATATGAAACAAACATAAGAAGACTCTGAAAGGTGGTGAGAAGGCAAAGCAACTAGGGAACTCACCACCCAGGGAGCAACACAGTGGTGAGCTCCCTGGCTTTTCCTTTTGCCTTGTATATCCCCAAGGCCAGCAATCTCCAAATGCCAACCAGCTCAGACTAAAAAGGCCTCAGAAAAAGCCTCCTCCCTCTAACAGAAAAAAAAACAGTGCAGCCTAGCAAGACAGAACACTTTTAGACAATAACAACTCTACCCAAAAACTACAGAAAAAAGCTGTGGTCCCCCTCCCTCCCATGACGACAAAGGTCAAATGAAGAACCTAGTCTTCTGCCTTTACTAGGCGGTAGTGAGGTACCTCACCCATCCTTGATAGAGTGAGGTAAAATAGGGAGCCAGAACTTTCACGCCTTCCGGAGGTAGCAAGTGCCCTCCACCGTGTCAGTGGAGAATATGCAGGAAGAATATGAGGCACTCCTATCCTTCTTAGTGGAAGCCTGGTGGGCAGCCCTCTTTCTCCTGCTCACCCAGCATCCTCCCCTTGGGTGTCAGCAGAGGCCAAGTGGGGAATGTGGATTTCTACACACATCTGGCGGTAATGGAGAGGTGCCCTCCTTTTCTCTACCAGAGTGCTCTCAAAGGAAACCATCACAAATGTAATATCCTTAATAGTTATAGGACTAGTCAAATCATCTATTTCACATTAGCTGAGCTGTGGTCATTGTGATCTTAAAGAGTAAGTTCATATATTAACGCATATATGTGGAATCTAGAAAAATGGTACAGATGAACCTATATGCAGGGCAGGCATAGAGACGCAGACGAAGAGAATGGACATGTGGACACAGGGGGGCAAGGGGAGGGTGGGACGAATCAGGAGATTAGGGCTGACATATATACCCTACCATGTGTAAAATAGATAGCTAGTGGGAACCTGCTGTATAGCATAGGGAGCTCAGCTTGGTGCTCTGTGGTGACCTAGACGGGTGGGATGGGGAGGGTGGGAGGGAGGTCCAAGAGGGAGGGGATATAGGTATACATATAGCTGATTCACTTCATTGTACAGCAGAAACGAATACAACATTGTAAAGCAACTATACTCCAATAAAAAAAAGAGTAAGTTCATTTCATCTAAGGTGTAAAATTGTTGATATTATTCCCTTATTATCCTTTCTGATGTCTGCAGTGATTTCATTTCTAAATATTGGTAATTTGTGACTTCTTTTTTTCTTTGTCGGGCTCGCTAGACGTTTGTCAATTTCATCTTTTTGAAGAACCAGTTTTGTTTAATTGAGTTTTCCTACTGTTTTTCTGTTTTCAGTTTCACTGATCTCTGTTCTTATTTTTATTATTCACTTCCTTTACTATATCTTCCTTTTCTTTTTCTAGGCTCTAGTGGAGGGGAGAACCTTAGATTATCGATCTGAGACTTTTCCAATGTATGTATTTAATGCTATAAATTTCCCTCTCTTCACTGCTTTAACTGTGTTTCACACATTTCGATATATCGTATTTTCATCTCATATCAATTCAACACAGTTTACCATATTTCTTTCTCTTGAGACTTCCTTTTTGACAAATGTATTATTTACAAGTACCACTTTCTGCAACTGATTCGATATACATTTCAGTTCCAACTCTGCATCCTGAGAACACTTAAACATAATTTTAAAACTCCCCAAAGAGAGATCTCCGTGCCTCGATAGCTTCACTGGAGAACTCAACCAAATGTTTAAAGAAGAATTAACACAAATTCTACACAATCTCTTCCAGAAACTAGAAGAGATTTGTATTATAAAGCTAGTATTCTCTGATACTGATACTAGACAAAGACAGTGAGACTCATCAAGAAAAAAAGAAAGAGCGCTCAAATCAATAAAATTAGAAATGAAAAAGGACAAGTTACAACGGACATAGAAACAAAAGGATCATGAGAGACTACTACAAGCAACTCCATGCCAATAAAATGGACAACCTAGAAGAAATGGACAAATTCTTGGAAAGGTACAATTTCCCAAGACTGAATCAGGAAGATATAGAAAATATGAACAGACCAATCACAAGTACTGAAATTGAAACTGTCATTTAAAAAACTCCCAACAAACAAAAGTCCAGGACCAGATGGCTTCACAGGTGAATTCTATCAAACATTTAGACTTCTCTAAAGCTAACACTTTAGAGACTTCTCTTAGTTAACACCTATCCTTCTGAAACTATTCCAAAAAATTGCAGAGGAAGGAACACTCCCAAACTCATTCTATAAGGCCACCATCACCCTGATACCAAAACTAGACAAAGACAGTGAAAAAAAACCTCCGCAAAACTACAGACCAATATCCCTCACGAATATAGATGCAATAATCTTTAACTATTAGCAAATAGAAATGAGTAATAAGTAAAAAGAAGTACACCATGATCAAGTGGGGTTGATTCCAGAGACCAAAGGTTTGTTCAGTATTAGAAAATCAATCCATTTAATCCACCATATTAACAAGCCAAAAAAGAAAATTACATGAACATATCAATCAGTACAAAAAAATTTATACAACATTCTTAACATGACAACATTACAGAAAAATGGAGAGCAAATTAGTGGTTATCAGAGGGTTAAGATGAGCAGAATTACAAGGAGAGCGGGCAGGAGTTGGGTGTGGCCATAAAAAGGCAACATGAGAAATTATTCTCATTGAAATATTCTCTATATTGATTGCATTGATATAAATATGGTGGTTGTGATACTGCACTGTAGTCGTATGAGATGTTCCCATTGGAGGGAACTAGATAAAGGGAGCACAGGATTTCCCTATATTATTTCTTATATATGCACGTGACTATAAATATCTCAAAATAAAAAGTTTAATTAAAAAGATTTACCACAGAAGACATGCCTTTCTTAGATATTTTACCACATAATTGTCTAAACATAATTTTGTGGCTTAAAGTTTCTACTTCAGGCACCCAAAGTATGCATACTGAGTGTTCACTGTGTCTCTATCACTCCTCTAGGCCTGTATATTGATTGACTGATTCATTCATTCTTTAATAATATATTTATTGCGTATCACTGTACGCCAGATGCATTCGTGGGCACTGAAAATAAGGGTGAACTGCACAAAGGAAAATCCCTTTTCTCACGGAGCATGCATTGTAATGAGGACAGATCCACAGATAATGATACATATAACAGAGAAAAGTAAAGCAAGAAAGAGGCATAGAAAATTCTAGCTGGGAGGAGTTTTAATCATAAATAAGTTCGATCCTCTTTGAAGAGGTGGTATTTGAGGCTAAATTTCAAAAGATGAAGGAAGAGACACATACATTACTAGGGAAGAGAATGCTGGGTTGAAAAAGGACCTTACGGACCATTAAAGTGACTGTGGATTTTATTCTTTATGATTTGGGAGATTCAGTAAATTTGTAATGAACAAATCCTTCTCCATCTGAAGAGATTACTGCAGGGTTTTAGGAAAATGGACCCAAAAAATCACTGTTTTCAGAGTCAATTTATGTTGCTTCCTACTCTAAATTTAGCAGAGTTCCCAATTTTCCATAATATTGTATTCAAATTTCTGCTACAACTATACAAGCAGAGTAAGGTCCACCTGAGTTATTCGATCTCACCTTCTATACTCTTTTCAATACAACACCCTCTAGTCAGCCTTGACCCCTTGTATTACATTCCTTTGTGCTACTATGTGTTTTCCCTTGCTGTGTCTTGGAATTTCTATTTACTCCTCTCTATCTCACCATTTTCATGAATAGCGATGGGGCCACAGAGTGGCTTACCATAAGTGCTTTAGCATACCCATAATCTTCAGGTCTACCTAACCTCCACCATCTAAGATTGCTCAAATAAAAAGAAGAATGTTCTTTGATAATGTACAACTGACATTTTCCCATAGCATATTGAGGAAGAACAAAAAAGAATATTTAGTAAACTTAGCTATTTTATTGATCTATATCAGGTAAATCTAAAGAAACATTAGTATACCTGACTATGAAATTCAAGTTCCAAAACCATATCATCATCTTCTAATTAGGTTAGAGTCTAAACTTCTATAAAGCAATTCCAAAGCTATCAATAAGCAACATCCAGTTCCTATTCCACTTCTTCAATACGGCCTTCCATAAAATGTATTTCTCCTGAATTCCTATTTGATTCAATCTTCAATCCACACAACTGACATATTTATGTAGGTTTGTGTTTAATTGCTTTATATTTATTAGATACGTCTTTACAATAATGGTGGAGTTATTTGGACCTGCAGAGCCAAGATCAGCAATGCCATTTGGGATTCAAACTTGAGTCTTGAACCCCAAACACAAAGCCTGGACTCAGTAAGCATTAGATGAGTATATACTGGTCAAATGTCCACCATACCACAAGTATAAAGGATACTTTTCACCTGATGTTCACTCTTAAGGAAAGTATTATATTTAATAATTAAGTCTGTATGAAATATATTTTGTAAAGCATTTGAACTTCAATTAAAGTAGCAATGCTAATAGCTATTTCTCTCTGATCCATGACAGGCAACTATAACGGCTTCTGTGCTTTCTACAATTACTGACTGGTAAGTAGAATATGCCAATTCACTTGCTTAAGAACAAACAGGATCACACAATTTTCCTGCATGTTTGACTTCTCATCTCGACTGAGGAGAGCAATGTCACTGGGATGCAGACAAAGGAAAAAGTAAACTTCTTTTGAATTAGCACATTAATTTGCAACCTTGAGAAAACTTTTACCATCCACATCCACTCTATTAAATGGTACTTAAGAATGGTCTAAATTCTTAGATATACCATTAGATATAAATGGTATATCTTATTTTTTTAAAAAAAGCTGGTAAATGGAAGTTAGATTTTGTCATAATCACAGTTCACCCAGTAATCTCCACACTGCTCACAGAGGCTCAAAAAATAGGGATCCAAATAAAGTACATAACAAATACATTTCTTAAATAATTCTTAGGGGAATGGCAGTCATGGCTTTGTAAAAGAGGCTTGAGAGTTTACATATATGCTATTAAACAGTACACAGTTATCTGAAAGAACCAAGAGTAGAAGGGGAAAAAAACAGGGATATTAAACACACTCCCATTCAGTGCTGATCCATTAATATATTTGCAAGCTCAGTGGACTTCCAGTGGGTCCATCTAGGTGCCTAATACCTCCTATTGAACAAAAAGCTAATAAAGAAATCACTGCTGAAAAGAACACCCCTAAAAACCACAACTGCGTATTTCACTTTCCCTCAATTAAGTTTTGGGCATCCAAGGGATATAGCTTATTTTCCTCTTTTGATTCTAAATTACTGAACTTGGAAGAGCTTTGAATAAATCCAAACTGTAAAATTATCTTCCAGAAAAAAAGAACAAATTTTCAAACTCAATATTAAATCACCGTATTTACTAAGATTTGAAAATAATATGCAGAAGTGCATGCATTTTGAACTAATTTGAAATTTTAAAAGTTAAGTCTTGTATGCACTTGAACTTGCTATAATATTTTTATTGGTACATATAATATACTTGGACAGAAAATGCTATTAAAATTACCAGGTTTGGGGTCCTTCATCTGTATTTGCCCTATTCTGACGTGTCTGACTGTGACAATGAAACCAGTTTAGACACTGAACACTAATCTCCTCATAAATTCAATCATCCATGATGCATGTTTAACTGTGCCCAATATGACCAAGTTTACACTGAGAAAAATACCCAATAATCTCTGGAAGGAATGTTAAGGTCAGACACTAAACAATAAGGGAGTGAGCCAAATTTGATTTTACTTCATGTCAAAAGTAAGTACAGAGTCAGTGACTCAGAGCTGACTTTACACTGTGACTAATCTTAGACCACCATAAATTAGAAGTTTGCAACAGCTATAAAACTGCTTCCATTCTGAACAATGAATCTCCAGTTCTTACTAATGTCTTATCAACAAACAATTCATGTGAACCCAGATAAAAGCAAATTATTTACCTAATAAAAACTGTAATCATAAATACAATTACATGCTAGATCTGAAAATTAATTTTAAAGATAAACAAATTATTGAAATATTTTTAAAGCAGCAGTTAATACTCATGTTTCATATGAATGACTCCCCTTAATTGAAAAAACTTTTACATTTGCCTGGGAGAAAATATCTATAATTTTGCCTGATGAAAGTTTGGAAATAATACACATTGCGGTGGAGTAACACCCTTATGAAATGAGAAAACAATTCACTTCTTTCTTTTACAAAAATTTGAGTGCCTAGAATGCCCAAGGCTCTTTGCTATGAACTGTGAGTAAAACAAAGACAAATAAGACATAGCCCCACAAGCAAAGAGCATACGGTAGAATAGAATGGTTCTCAAATTTCAGCACTGTCTCACCTCACATACCTTGTTTAAAGGAAGATTTGTGAGTTTTATTTTCCAAACTCTGATTCCACAGGTCTAGAGTAGGGCCTCGGGGATGTACATCCTGATGCAGGGAGTCAGCAGTCCAAACTTTGAGCAACATTTGTCTTCAGTAGTAAGGGAGCACATAATACATGGTACAATATGCCTAATACCTTCCTAATTCATTGGTTTAGAATTCCTTCAGTCTCCATTCATGCGATCTTTTAATCCTGACTTAAAATCTAATTCAAATCCTTAGTTAAAGGATATTTTTTTTTTAACAAAGACCTGTCCTTAAGTTCAGGTGGCTCTACATCAAGCGTATATACTTTGATTATGCGTCTCTGTTCTACTAATTAAACCTCTGCTTCATTCCTGTGAATGAGCAGTCACCTTGAGTACCAGTGGAATCAATAATAATGAGTCCTCTGCCTTGTTCTCTGAGTTCCGAACCTCTCATTTATCTCAGAATTACCGTCCTGTCTTTCATTGCCAGTTCTCTAGGACTCAGCTCCCGTCCAATGATCAAGACTATTTCACCTGGTACTAGACCACCCTGATGCAGACCACCTGCCTGCATTTGAACATATTTCCTTCTCTCAGACTCTGTATAGCAATGATCTGCTGCCCACCCACTGGGGAAACACCTGCTACCCCTTTCTGGACCTCTCTGACACTGTTTGCCTGTCCTCACTGCTACGTATCGCCTGCCATCAAAATTCCTGGGTAATCTAGTCCAGTAATTCAGAAAATTTACAGAGAATCATCAGAGAGGTGCTTAAAACTACAGATTCTGGGCTTCATCTCTTGAGGCTATGATTCAGCCAAGTCTAGGGTGAAGTCTAGGAATCTGTAGCTTTAATGCTTAGCATGTCATTGAAGACTTAAACACACACACTCACACACATACACACACACACTTAAGCTGGACTTTTAAGAACTAATACAATTTTGTGTGACGTAGAAAGGGAGCAGGACAATCTGATGGTGAAAAGTATTGAGTACGTTTAAAGAAGAGAATCTAATCAATTATTAGCCCATAGCAGGTGCTTAATAAATGTCTTTTGAAATGAATACATGAAATCTAATGTGCTGAATAAATAAAGTTTGGCTACAGGTATCAGTTATATGAAGACATGCAGTGGAGGAACAAAAGAATGAAAAGCTAGACAGAAGTCAAATCTAACTGGTGATGAATTCTGGGGTATATTTTGTACACGATGAGAATAAGTAAAACATTTGGAGTATTCTGGGCCATCTCTTATACATAGTACCTTTCATTATCACCTCTATGCTTCAGATACCTAAATCTCCATGTCTACTTCTTACCCCACAGGTAATAAAATTCAACAGCCAACACATAAATGCTCTAAATTGTATGTTAGACCCAATTCAATCAAAATAAGTGACAGGCAGGCTGAATGAGTATGGGTGATAAGGCCCCTTTGGGTATTACTACAGGAAGCAACAAGTCTGATATAAAATGGGGGCAGTCAAGTTGAAGAAGGGGCAAATTGCAGAGCCATGGCAGAGACTGAATTGATAAGCTCTGATTATATGTGGGAGAGATGGGAGGAAGAATCACATAAGAATATGAGGCTTAGACTTCCCTGGTGGCGCAGTGGTTGAGAGTCCGTCTGCCGATGAAGGGGACACGGGTTCGTGTCCCAGTCCGGGAGGATCTCACGTGCTGCGGAGCGGCTGGGCCCGTGAGCCATGGCCGCTGGGCCTGCGCATCCAGAGCCTGTGCTCCGCAACGGAAGAGGCCACAACAGTGAGAGGCCCGCGTACCAAAAAAAAAAAGAATATGAGGCTTGATCCCCAACTGATTATAAAGAACAGGTATCGAAAAGTGAGGAAGAGAAGGAGAATTCATGTTACATAAATTCCATTTTGAATATATTTAGGGTTGATATACCCCGTGAGCCATGGCCGCTGAGCCTGCGCATCCAGAGCCTGTGCTCCGCAACGGAAGAGGCCACAACAGTGAGAGGCCCGCGTACCAAAAAAAAAAAAGAATATGAGGCTTGATCCCCAACTGATTATAAAGAACAGGTATCGAAAAGTGAGGAAGAGAAGGAGAATTCATGTTACATAAATTCCATTTTGAATATATTTAGGGTTGATATACCAACCAGGTCCTCAGCTGAAATTTTCTAACAATTTGTGTGGCTGTTGGTGTGTGTGTGTGTGTGTGTGTGCAAGAGACAGAGAAAGAAGATAAAATGCAGAAGAAAGTAGATTAAATTGATGGAGTTACGTTTCAAACACGAGTTTGAAACAAAAATGAGCAGTTAGATTCCTGAAAAGAGGAAGGCAATGACATTCCCAAGGCCAGCATCTAGTGAAAACAAACAGTGGGGTCCTTTCAGAGTTGGGAATCTCTTGGAAGATGAGTTACAGTGACATGCCTTGCGATGTAAGGAGCAAGAGATAGTTGTTGTTGCAATGCATCCATTCCAGATGAATAGGTAAGACACTGAAGTCTCAAGAAATGTTGCCTTGAAAGGATGAGAAGAAAAAGATGCTGAAATCAGAGAGAAGGTACACCATGTCTTGAAGTTCTGTGGTTTATAGCTTCAAAGATAGAAAAGTAGAGTATAATTGGGTGATGCTGATTTCAAAAGGAGGAAAGGGTTAAAAGAGATTTCAAAGATAAGGATCGAGAGGTGCCAGAGGTAACCAATTATGTCAATACCTACAGTCCCCACTAGGGGGGAGCTCCAGTGAAGTGGTGTTATTGGGAAGGAATCAGGTTTTCATTTATATGAAGAGGTACAATATTAGAGAAGGTAGAAGATGAAAGAGATTATGACATAGGGTGGATCACTGTTAGGGAGAGTAAGAGTTTTCCTCTTTAAAGACTAGAGCTTAGTGACCTAGATATTTTTATTCCAATAATACAGAAGATGAAGTCTGGTATAAAGAGAAGGAAGTAGATGAAAGTGAGTCTGACACTGCAACTTTGGAATTCAGGGAAGCATCAAGAATGCCATAAATCAATTTTAAAAAAGATATGTATGTGTGTGTGTGTGTGTGTATATATATATGTTACATATTCGTTCCCTATTTTAAATTACAATAAAGCATAATTCAGTAAGTTTGGTGTTTGTATAATAAGAAACAGATACTTGTAAAAACACAATGAAGCAGATTTTCTCTTTTTTCCTCCTTTCAGCCTCCCATTGCTATGGAGGTGGTTCAATGGACCACACAGCTGGTCCTCAGGTAACATGTGGGATAAAAATGTATGTGTTATATTTTTTAATATTTCTTTTAAAGTTTTAGACAAATGTGCTATAAAGATTACAAAGGTTATTGACAAACGTATAACACAATCCAGGAACAGTTTTGTGTTTCAGGTTCTCTCTTTCAGGTAAATTACCTGCTTCGGATCAGTTACCTGTTTCACGTTAGTTACCTGTTTCCGGTAGCGTGCTGATGTTGCATGCACTTTCATCACCTTCACCAGCTGAGGTTGAAGCTCTTATTTTAAAGACATATGAGGTATTGGCGAGAAGTTTCATGAAAGTATACATGTGATCTTGGGGAGAGATTTTTGTAGCATTCCTTTCAACTGTTATCATATAATGTGTAATTATTCCGTTTGCCTTTTTGGGTGGATCCCACTTCACTAAAGCTGACTGCCAGCTAGTTGCCATACACTGTATGTTCTGTACAACATCTGGAACTTAAGAGATAAGCAAATGCCCAAAGTTAAAACTTATACACATGTAGTAGATAAATGATTTCATTATGCGATTGCTAGATAAAGTCATGTTTAGGAGTAGAGACAATAAAAATTTAACATACCAACCTTTCAATGTGTGCTCAAAAAATTCTTAACATGGGCTGAATCAAATGGCAGTTGGCCCATTTTCTGTGTTACCATATTAATCCTTACAATACTGAATCCATCACTGAATATTCTCCTAGGCCCAAGCAGCAATCACATCCTCAAATCCTCAGTAGCAACTATGTAGCCAGCCTCAAGCTCAGGCAGTGGTGGAAGCCTGCCCTCTTTACCTCTTAATGGGAAGGAGCAGTCTTAGCCATACTTTATGATGGAACTTTTTAATGCAAAACGTAGATGTAGGTGCCTCACTGAAGTGGGTACTTCTCAGGGAAATGTCTGATTATATAATGTCCCCTAATGTTAGCATAGCTTTTTTTTGTCACACTAAAAAGAGGAAGCTATAAAGAAAGTTTGCATATAGTCAATTTGTGGATTACAAACAGCAAGCAGTGAAAAGAAACAACTTGTCGTTGTGCAAAACATAGTTACTTAAAGAATATTCAAGTAATCTTTGACTTGCCTACAGTTCCCTCCTGTGGCGTAAATTTCTATCTTTACAAACGCTTCTTCCTCTGTAAGATAAAGGCATCAAAACTAAAGGAGAATAACTTAGGGGGGGTGTGGCATTTAAAATGAAAGAAAAGACAATTTCTCGGCTGATCCAGGGCTCTGGCAGTTAAATATGGTTAATTATTTGCTTTCCTATTTTCAAAAACATATACTAATACCAATAAATGAAAAAGAGACAGTGGATAATTTACTTAAGTTTAGATTATAAACCTGGATTTTGTGAACATCTATTTCACTGACTCTCCAAACTTAAAAACAATAAATTAGCCAGCTGATAACACTTCAAGTTGAGAATTTTATTTAACCAATCAGGGCATAGGATTTTGTGGAATTATTTTATTTTACTGGTAAAAAAAAATTATTGGTTTACATAATACTGTCTACAAGATTAGCCTTGATTTTTATCAATCTACTATATGTGTAAATAGTTAAAATGTTTTTTTCTTTATGGGTTTAGCCTTTTTCTATAGTATCACTCAGTTATGATATGCGTTTCCTACAGTCACGTCCAGTTTGCACTAGAGGTCAGATGCTGACGTTCCAGTTGAGTTTCTTCACTAATTTTCTCAGCCCTTTTCATCTAATCTGCCTGAATCATGGCTTCTTCATCTGAAGTATGGGAACAGGGGCAACCGTAATGGTTTTTTTAGTATTTGTGTGTCCAACACTCTAATAAGTGCTTCATATGGATCTTTTCAAATATTTTTCCCAACAACCTTCTGGGTGGCTACTGCTAACGTGCGTTTCTTTTCAGTTAAAGACACAGAGGCTCAGAGGAGGCACGTGCCTTTGCCAGGGTTATACAACTAGCAAGTCGCAGAGCTTGGATTCCAATCCAGACACTGACTGCAGAGCATGAACTCTTATCCACTATAAATACTACTTACTTAGCCTGTCTTATAGTCATGCCATGAAAATAGTATCAGGTATTCATCAATTAATGTAAAATGGTTAATTTAACAGTGAGTGAGTGGTCTCCAATTTCAATTTAGAGATTCACTAAAACAAAAAGAAATACACCCAGAGGTATAGGGAAGAAATGACTAGAGCAGGATCTTGCGCTTATTCAATACTCATTGACAAAAAAAAAAAAAGTGAGGAAGAGTTGCCTTTAAAAATTTGGTCCAGTTGAGAGAAGGAAAAGTATTAAATCATTAAATCAGTTATAAATTAAAACTATTCAGTACACAGTTGAGTTATGACATGTAGGTGATGTGTAGGTAAGTTATTTAATTAGAGCAGTGGTGTTTCAGTCTTCATAGTCTCCTCCACATGTCACAAATGGACTATGGGAAAGTAAAAGCTTACATACTGACTAGTGCTCTTCAAATGTCACAACACATCTTCTTTAAAAAATTACAGATTTTTTTTCACGAAAATATAAATCAACCTGTTAAAAGTGATTAATGGTTCATTTCTCCTTTTTTTCCCAGCTGTCTCAGATGGTACTAAGAAGTAGGTAATTTTTACATATATCTAGAAGCCTACTTTGCTCCTACACTAGTCTTTTATTTCAGCTTCTTCAGTTCAAAGTGAAAAACCATGTGTAAATATATATCTATTTGATTGCAAACAAGACAACCCAGCCTATCCTTAAAGCACTGAAATTCACCTTCCCTTTGAATGAACAATTAAATATTGATAATTAGTCACATAAACTGAGAAAGGAAAGGGAAAAGTGTTAAAATACAAAATCAAACATTTTAGGACCCCAAAACCATGTCTAACCTGATTCTTGGGTTGTGAATTTTACTACGTTACTAAATTGATTGCCATTTCCAACTTTAGTAAAGGCAGATATGCTGATAGAATAGGTGCTGACGGGTTCCAGTCCAACAAGTTTGGCTTCAGTTTGAAAACCTGAAATATTCTGAAAAGCAGAAATAAAATTCTTTGTCACAATGCATCATCAAAAAACTTATTTATAACTGGAAGAAATATTTAATACATCAAAATTATGTCTTCTGTGTTTAACCTATGATTTAGTAAACACAGGTATTTTTAATAAAAAATTTAAAAATTAAACATTTTGTGTGTGTGCCCCAGGGTATGCTCAGCTGATAAAGCAAGGATGAACTGGACACCCTCTCGGCACTGAAGAATCTCATAATTGCCATTTGTTTTTAAAGCTGAAGTGTTTTGTTTTCATTTTGTCTCCTTGATTTTTACTTGGAATTACTGATTACTTCCTTAAAATTTGCTAAAATTAAAGTCCTCAATTGAAATCCAACTTAAGAGCAGTCAGTGGTACTTGATTTGTCTTGAATTCATCTAAATTCATTTTTAAATTCTCAGCAGCATTCTGTGTAAATTAATTTATTCATCAGCTATTGTATGGCAAGCACTGGGAATACAGCAGTGAATGAAGCAAAACCTCTGCTCCTATGAAGCTTAAATTATGAGTTTTCCCAGACAACTCCTAAATTTCTAATTTTATGCAATCTTTTAGGAAAATGAAAAAAAAAGAACAAAACAGCTATCACAGTTGTTCAAAAGAGGATATTATTTCTCATAGAAAATTTTACCATCAAATATAAAGCCTTCATTCAAAGAGAATTGTCCTAATAGAAAGAGCACTTAAGATGAGTAGTTACCCTATGGAAAAAGAAGACAATCTCCTATGTGGTATAATTTTAAGAATACTGCATTATATCTAATCCAAAATATAAACTACTTTCACTTATATATTAAACATTTCAGTGGCAGAAATTTAGCAAGAATACTAATGCTCAGGGCACTCACAGTTAGAATCATATTTTAAATTAATCTCTTGCAAGTCATTGACATACTTTATGAACTCACTGTATTATGCTGTTTCCTTTCATTCTTCCACAATTACTATTTACCAAGCACACTGTTAGACAACCAGGAGATTATAAAGATATATTAAGACATGGTCCCTGTCATCAAGGAATTGTTATATTAATTAGAGAAATCTACCAACAACTGCATACTAAGAAGAAATTAAACACAAGCAGGAAAATTTTGACTTTGGTTAGGAAGCATGAGTAAGTACCCAAAGAAATGACTGAACTCAGGAGATTATAATAAAAAGTGTGAGTAGCTTATTGGATAGTGGACAGACTGACAAAGTAAGTTGTAAGATGGAGACATGAGTAAGCAATATTTCCAAACATAACAGAACTTTTTTACTGAATAAAAAATTTCTTTCAGTATGTGTGAGTGACCTGAGTTACCAGCAGACCTGGGTCTTATTTACCTCCAAATGGATTAAACTGGATTGACTGAGATGGCAGGAACATTTGGAGTGGTCCTGGAATTATTATGCCTCCAGAAACTCACATATAATCTGAAAGAGTAAAGAAGAAAAGAAAAGAAACTAATAGTTGGGCCATAGAGGTAGCTGAAAACATAGAAAGGAAAACAGGACAACACACTCAAAGAGAAAGCCACACAGAGGGAGGAAAGCAGATAAAGAAAACTAGATGTTGAGAAAGGGAAAAAGATGGCATGAGGATACATTTAAAGGAATTTGAAAGAAAATAAGGCTATGAAAATTCATGGAAGACAAAATAGATGTAAAAAGGAATAACTAAAAGTAGTAGATTTTAAAGGAAAACTACTCCTGCTACCCCAAAAAGGATATATTTAATACTTTATGGTATAAAGATTATATCTTTGCTACTAGTGAAATTTCAATGGTAGCATTTCTATTGAGAAAACAGATGTCTAAAACTCTTAGAATATAACTTACCCTCATATTCAGGTAAAGGAGTACTGTCATTTCAGGCTTAGTGCTATTACAATGCTGAATGGAATTTGTTCTTTTTTTTAAACCATATACAAAAACAACAATAGCTACCATGTTTATCATATGCTGGGGATTGTTCTAAATGCTTTATATAGATTTTCCCTTACAATCTTCACTTTTTAGTGGATGTATCTTTACAGCTCCCATTTTGCACTTGAGGAAACTGAGTCATAAGAAGTTAAGCAACTGCCCTAAGGCAGAACAATCAGTCTCAAAGTCAGGCTTCTAACCAGAAAATGTGATGCTACAGTCCTTAATTCATGTCTATGCTAACGGTGTTGATGGTTGAGATCTCTGTTCTGAGGAAAAGATCACACATACACATCCACACTTCAATGTACATACATGTTTATCCTAGGAATGATCACATTCCTAGGAAAATAAAGATTATTATCTTTAAAATATAGAAATATAGAAAATGATTCCTTTTCCCCATTTGATACCTATTTACCAGTGATCCATACAGACAAAGCACATTAAAAAAAATGGAAAATGTTAAGATTAGACTAGAAATAGATACTAGAGGGCTAGTGACTCAGCACCATTAATGGAATTTCACACTGCTGGGAAACAGATTCCACATTTATGAAGAAATACAATTTGAATTCTACTCAGCCTATCAGATTTTAGAGTAATATCTTGATTTCCAAAAAGAAAATCATTATTCCTTATGACATAAACTTACACACTGCTTCTGATTTTTACTATTCACTTTTTAAGCTACACATGCTATAAAAATGATTTAGCATCAGCAATAAATTATAATGCCTATAATATTGGGGACAATGTTTATGCAAAGTTTTTGCACTCTCCTTGCTGCAACTAAAGAGCATTCCAGTACTTCATTTTCCTTTGGAAAAAAAAAAATAAGAACACTTTCTCAAATAAATGCTAGTTAATTAGAACATATTTTGGCAATTAAATGCTAGAAATCATATAGGTATATTTGAGACCCTTTGTTACATCAGCTCTTTGGGTATTTTTCATTGATTCTGAAACCTAAAAATGGAGGAGTGAAAGGGCATTTAGCATTGAAACTAATTAGCATTGAAAGGAAAAGAATAATAATATATTTTAAAAGACCAATTAGTGTGGGATTACATGCTATCTGGAAAGGTTAACAGAAGTCCAGTATAAACACTTTTCTGAACAGGTTGAAAACATTCACTTGGTACTTCTTTTAACAACAAATACGATAGTCACCCCTTATTCACAGTTTCATTTTCCAAGATTTCAGTTACCCCCAGTCAACCATGGTCCCAAGATATTAGATGGAAAATTCCAGAAATAAACAATTCATAAGTTTTAAATTGTGAGCTGGTCTGAGCTGCATGATGAAATCTCGAGTTGTCCTGCTCCATCTTGCCCAGGGTATCAATCAACCCTTTGTCCAGCATTTCCCACCCATTAGTCAGTAGACTTTTTGGTTATCAGATCGACTGTCAGATAGCGCAGTGCTTTTGTTCAAGTCACCCTTATTTCACTTAGTAAAGGCCCCAAAGTACAAGAGTAGTGATGCTGGCAATTCAGAGATGCCAAAGAGAAGCCATAAAGTATTTCCTTTAAGTGAAAAGATGAAAAATGTTCTCAATAAGGAAAGAAAAAATAATTGTATGCTGAGGCTGCTAAGATCTTCGGTAAAAATGAAGCTTCTGTGACATTCTATGAAATTGGGAAGAAGGGAAAAAAATGTACAAGTTTTGCTCTTGTACCTCAAACTGTAAAAGTTATTTCCATAGTATGTGATAAGTGCTTAGTTAAGATAGAAAAGGCATTAAACTTGTACAAGAAGATGTTTTGAGAGAGAGAAAGAGGGACCACATTCATATAACTCTTATTACGGTTTCTTATAATTTTTCTATTTTGTTATTAGTTACGGTTGTTAATCTCTTACTGTGCCTTATTTATAAATTAAACTTTATGTATAAGAAAAAACACAGTACATATCGGTTCAGTACTATTCATGGTTTCAGGCATCCACTGGAGGTCTTGGAATGTATCCTCTGTGGGTAAGGGGGATGAACGTAGAAATATATTACCCTTAAGACAATAACAGGTTTTAAATAGTCTGAAAAAATTTACTGTATACTTTCCAGCGTTAACAAAATGGTGCAATTACTTCCTAACTTATAGCTATCTAGAAGTTACAAATTCTAAATAAAACGCTATATGAAGTACTCCACTTCCATATTTGACAAAGGTTTGCTGTGTTTTCTGCAAGCATCCTTAAGTTGTAGGAAACCAAAAAGATTTTTTAAAAAGATGGTCCCTGTGTTAATTAAAGCAGTCCATTTGCCCCCTGCATGTCAATACTTTAATTGACTTTCTAAATTTTTGAAATAAATATATAGTGTTATCATCAACCTACCTTATAAAATATAGTATCAGTTTCATGTTCATGAATTTTTAAACTATATACTTTAACAATACCGCCTGGAACAGGACTCGGGCTCCATTTCAGCCATACAAGGTCTGAAGTGTAGTTGACTAAAGTCAAATTTTGAGGAGGTGCTAAAGGCACTGCAGGAAAACACATTATAAAACTTATATTCATAACATTTTTTAGCAGAAAAATATCATTGTGACTCTAGCTTCTTGAAGATACTAGTTAAGAAAGATTTATAAACTGATCATATTTTAATTTCAGAAATAAAGAGCATAAGTAATCATGCTTTGGTACTTGGAACTCAGTAGTTCCAAAGTAGCTTTAAACAGAACACCCTGTTCTGAAGCTCAAATTAAAAAAAAAATGTTCAGCAAAGCAGATGAATAGTTGTCAGGCTGTTACAAATAGACAATCAAATATCCCTTCATTTTCCATGCTGTTCCTTAAAAAGAGAGAGCAAGTGCTGCAACAGTGAAATCATTGGAAGAAATATGGATTCTGGCTTACCTGACTCATCTGTGTAAAAGAAAAGAACACTGGAAGGACCCAGTCCTTTTATAGTTCTTGCAGCAGCAAAAAAACTATATAATGTAAATGGTGAAAGCTCGTCCAGTGTTACATAGTTATCAGAAGTAACAAAAGAATAATTCTCACTTGGTCCTTGTAAAATTAAATCATAACTTATTATTGCACCATTTGGTTTTACTGGGGGATCCCATGATAAGAGAACTGAGGTAGAGGAAAGGTTTTTAAAAGTGTTGATTATTGGTGAAGTTTCTGGGACTATAAAAGAAAAAAAGAATATTAAATGAAACAAAAGTGATTAGCATCAAGAAGAAGAGGCTTTAATAATAATGGGACTTAATTTTTATCAACAGGTAATTATTTTAATTTTAAGAAACTTAGAGCTTACTGTGTTTTTTGAAAGGCTAATTACTTAAGAACAAACAGAATCTATGTAGTGATAAGAATAATGTTTTCTATCAGAAAGCAATATAAATAAGAGAACACCAACAATCTGCTTAATAGGCAATAAAAGGGTCCAGCCTACCATCTTCTTCAGTTTTGATGTGTAGTTGGGCAGTATAGGTATCAGAGAATCCCTTTTCTGTTGATGGAGTGATTTTTAATATATAATCAGTATATTTTTCCAGATTATCAAGATACATGCTTCTCTCATATGTAACTAGAGGTGGTCTCACGTGGCGAGGAGTTTGCTGTGAGCTCAGAGAAACATAGTAGAAGACTAGACCGTTTGGTTGAGACGGAGGGCCCCAGCTTACATTTATTGCAGTTGACGAAATGGACTTGTAAGTCAGGTTTCCAACAACTCCTTCAGGTACTATGACAGGTAATGTGCAAAATATAAAAATCATCAGTCACCCTAAATAAAATATAAGTAAATTCACAAACCGGAGGATAATTGTTGAAATGGCATCTACTACATCACCTGCTCTTACATTATTTAAATCCACATGTGGTAACATCATCTACTACAAAATATCTTCTAAATAATTATATTAAAATCATTCAAAATAAACCCTGTCATCTTTAATATGTGTGAGAACTGTTTTATACAACATTTTCTTGGCTTTTCCTTCCTACAAGATGGAGATTATGAGTCTGTGTATGAGATTATGAGTATGTGATGGAAATTATGTGTATGAGATTATGAGTATGCACACATGTATGTGTGCATGTATACTCAGATATTTAAATATTTTTATAATGTATATTATCTAAACAATACTTTTAGTTTCTTTCTTCTAAAGATTATCCTTATTGTACATATGAAGTCATCCAGGACCTCTCACTGGGAACAGTGCACAGTGTTTATTATTCATGGTGCTATAATAATAATTGATAAAACGTTATAGGTTGGTGAAAACCTTGGGAAAGATCTGCATTTAAAGAATGACTGAAATGATATTGACCACAAATTGCACTAAACGTTTTTGCTAAAGACTCCCCAAACCTGTATTTCCACATCTCATATCTACTCTGCTGATCAATGAGTAAACAATTTAAAAGATTGTTCCAACAACAAGGAGAACATTCATTCCTCATACTTAAAGTATCTGTCAAATTTATAACCTTCAAATAATAAACATGGAATTCTACTCTCAGCAGAAATTTAGGTCAGTATCATTTCTCAGTAAGAGGACTAATCTTTTAAAAATAAATGGACCATAGAAACAACCACAAGAAGAAATAGACAATGATCCATGTATCATCGTATTCTTGAAACTGAAACCTAAAAAACAGCAAGAGCTTCAGTCATTATAGTTTTCTGAATACTCAACACAAACAGGATTCTGCAGAAGCCACAAATGAGAAACTTCCAGAGTTAAAAAAAAGATATTTTGGACATATTAGTCACAAACACAGTAAGAACAAAGATGCTGCATAAAATCCTTTGTGGGTTCAAAGACTGAAAAGGAAACAAGTTGTTAGAGAGAAAAAAATGTCATTTCTAGAGCAAATGGAGATTAAGTATTGGAAAATCCATCCACATACGCAACCGTTTTTTTCATGCCCATAACCGATGGCTGTGACATCTTTTGAAGCAATGAAAGTGACAGAATTTTTATAAATGGATGGTAGCAGTTTTCAGGAATAGAAAAGGCTGTTACTACTGTAATAGGTTTATAGCTATATTAAATGCATTTTCAAACTTCTATGGCTGGTTAAATGTGCCTAAATAAAACACAGATTTTATTACCAATACATACAAATAGAAAAAGATTCTGAAATAATTATAAAGTTTTAAATTAATCCTATTAAACATTAATGAATGCTTTTCATTTACATACTGTCTTGATCTGTGTATACTTGAACTATGTCACTGCTTTTATTCCCATTTCCAACTGAAGTACTTGCTGTTACCCAAAATGTATAGTAGCTGAATATTGCCAGTTTATCTATTATTGCAGATACGGTCATATTGTCAAAGTCATTGGTTACTTCATGGAGTGTAAAATTCTGAAAAATAAACATATCGTTGTAATTGTTCAGAATATATTTTTAGTATATATGAGCATTTCAAAGTAATTATTATTCATGGATTGGTTGCCTCAGTATTTTAATATGTTAATTTTTGAGGAAAATAAACAAAGAACTTTTTTATTGCAATAATTAAACTGGAAATATGTTTGTACTAAAAGAGGAATAGATGGTAGCAGTTTTATTAAATCAACATACAGAGTAGCAAAAGCTCCAAGCTTAGCTGCAGTGAGGAAGCTCAAGTGGTGAACTGGAAATGCTACAATGTGCTGACCAGTGTCAGTTTCCCTTATGAAACATTCAAGTATTTTTCAAAACACTGACTATATATTTTTAAACAAGTTTGGGAGTATTATAAAAATTTTAAGTTTTTTCTTTCTGTTAACAATGTAGGAATTACGAAAGTGTTCACCTCTTTCTATGAACTCAAATGGCTATTATTCATCTTTCACAGACCCTCTTTTTTTCTACAATCATGTAGAGAAATGGGAAGGCAGTTGGATACACTCTCATATGTGCTGAGTAAGAGAAATTTTAAAATTCTCTTGCCTGACTCTAGTTATATTTGTCCCAAGGCATTTTTTGATAATTAAGGAATTACAATCATCCCTTCCTTGACCAAATTTTAAACACAAAACACATAGTCAAAATCAATTCTAAAATAAAGGAAAACAGACTTAAAAAAAAGTCATGTAGGTAATTAAATATGAATTAAGTATGAATAATTTTATAATAATGTCTACTTATACTAAGAAATCTGAATCATTCCAATCTGCACAAAGCCCTTAGAGTCCAAAGACCTGCATTCAATTCTGGCAATAGCTCTGGATAAATCATCTGATCACAAAGCTTCTCCAACTGTAAAATGGGAATAATCATTTCCACTTCACAGAGGGCTTTTGAGAATTAGATAATATAAAGCATATAAAACAATACCATCTCTGGCACACGATAAAAAACCGGTAATTAGTAAAAAGTTCATTAAAATTAGTAACATAGGATAATCAATTTGACTAAAATTTATAGTTATCGTGGTTCTGCAATGTATCAACAAACTAAATTTCAGCAAATTTTTGTGGTTCTTTCCCAGTATAGGGAGTGGGGGAGAGTAAGTGTCAGAAAAGATCTATTTTACTTTTATGGTGACTTATTTAGGAACAGACAAGTTAAAACATATTTAATCTCACACAAAATATGATCTGTGAACTTTAATATCTTCCAACACATCTACTTTACACATGGCATAACTGGCTTACATAAATTCTCTCTTAAAATATTAATAGAGCTTTTTGATTTTTCTTTGCTATAAAATTTATTCCGACTACCTATGACCGACCTTGATGACAATATTAAGTAACAAATTATTTTTAATCACCCAGAAGTTATTCATGCTGAGTGTGAGTAAACATGCACAGACATGTAACAAATTTAGAATTATACCAATTATCCAGATGATTATTCCATTCATCTATTTATTTTTGGACAAAATGTCTGGTGGCTCAAATTATCTAATTAAGGTTTATTCTTTGTGTATATGAATACAGTCAGAAGGTATTTAGTAAAAACTTCTCAAATTTGATTAATCAACCAGTACTCATTTAACACTTTTTAATAAAAGACACTATGTCAGGCAAACTGAGGAGACATAAGTGGGTAAATGTTAAAATGTAGAAGAGTTAATACACTATACAAAACACAATATACCACAACTGGAGGAGGGACAAGATGTATTGCCAAGTAGCAGCAAAGAGATTAAATTCCACAAAGTCAGAAGAAGGAAAGATCACTTCACAACAAACTCAAGTGCTCCAAAATTATAACTAAGTACTGAAAATAATGTTGATCTGGTATAAGAATTTTATGTTCTATGATTAAAACATTTATTGAGCATTATCATACTGTACCAGAGGACTTCAGGGGATGGAAAGACAAGCGTCACACACAACTCATTTCTTCATGTTATTTGCTATGGGATGAGGGAACTAAGATAAGTAGCAGATACCAGGAATAGAAAGCAGAATATGATGTGCCATGCATGAGATATGCTACAAAGTTCTATGGGAAGAAGAAAGAGAAGGAAGAAAACAGCTATACATCTGTTCTGCTCCATAATTTTCATTTTGAGGATTTCTTCGACTCTACCAATCCAAAATAGAAAATTAGGTAGTGAAGATTTTTATGCTATATTTAACATTAACTTCAGAAATAAATTAAAGCACGGATGAACTTCAAGGAATATAAGAAATGTTTTAACATCATTAGCCTGTGTGCCCTCTTGCAGCTGTCACACTTAAAAGCACTCTTAAGATAATTTAATAAAAGATTACATTTTCTAAGATAGATGAATTACAAATGGTATCATATTATATACTCAGGTTTGAATAAGAAGGTTCATAAAATCATGTTGAAATCATAGTTAAACATTTACACTCGATTACCTAGATGTGGACAAAGAGAACCAAGATTGAATCAGAGACAAGCCATAAAGTAAACTGTACAGAGGCAAAACCTTTGCTAAGATTCAGAACTACTGATTTTGAATACTGAATATTGGTTAAATGCATGAAAAAAATCTGCAATTTGAATGGCCTATATGACATAATGACACATTATTAAATTTGTAAACACATTGTGGTAAAAAACAAAAAAAATTGCACACTGATCCCCATTCTTCCCCAAATACAGCAGAACAAAAAGGAACAGCAAAAATTGCTTGATGTACAGAGTTAAACAAACAGATCCTCTCTTCTTATGCAGTCCCACCCTGAGAGGGCCTTGAGCAGAATATAAAAATAGAACCAACCTCTGGACTGTCTTTTACTCACTGCTGAGTAAGGCCTAAGACAGCTTGCAAAGTTCTGCTCTGACCTTATTCATTAGCCTAAACTGTACTAAAGCAAGTCATACTTTAGTCCCAGAGATTTCTGCTCACAAGAACTAACTCTAGTGGCTACACATGGGTTGTTAATCACAAATGGAATTAGGCAGCTTAGAATTAATAACTTATCTCTATCCTCCTTCTGCTTAAAAGGATGCAAACACTTAATAATGGTCAGAGTCATAATCAACATGCAGTCAACAGTTCCTATCAGTAAGGCACATATTCTGTAAATTGCAGTATTTCTTCTAAATGAGTGTTTTCCAAGTTATATTCCAACTCTCCCCATTCCTGATTCAACCACAACCAGTCCAGTTTTAATCTTTTCATCTACTAGAGTTCTGTGAAAGAGTTTGGAGAAATAAAGGAATTTGGCTGAAAAATTAAAACTATTTCTCTAAACGAAATGCACTTTAGCTATTTTTATAACTGTTATTGTTCATATCTCAGAAAGTGTCCATCTGCAAAGTGTGCGACCCTATAACCTTGCATACCTCAAGTTAAATAAGCACATTTTAATAGTTTCATTACATCTGATACGAAGTAATGATGATGATGATGATGATGATAAGCCTTCCTGCTAACAACTGAAAATATTTTTAGAATTGAAGAAAAACACACAAACACATCCAAACATGAAAACTATTTATATTATATACAGACAAAAAGAAATTTTTTTTTAGCTGAGAAATAATTGAGGGTAAATGAAACCATTAACTCTCTAGTGAACACTTCTTGGAGAAGAGGCACTCAGGGCTATATTTATATACAGAATTTTTAAAAGGTGGCAGCTTCATTGTTGGTAACACATTTGAAGCTGATAGAGAAACGTGTGTGTCTGAGTATATGTGTGCATGCTTAGACAGTTTAAAATGTATTTATTTCTCCACCACATTTTTCTATGTCAATGGCAGTTCTATAAAATGTCTACACAAAATTCTAAATGTAAGATAAGCAACTTTTTCTACCATGCCAAGTCTTTATCAACAGAGCTGAAGGATGTAAGTAAAGAAGCAGGAGAAAACTCAAGTCTTACCTGCACAAAAGTACCTGAAGTATTTCTGTAATAAACAGAATAATATTGTATAATCCCATTAGGTTTTGAAGGAGGCGTCCAAAAAAGAAGTACTGATGAAGAACTGAGGTTTGCATAATGAACATCTTTGGGAGGATCACTTGGTGCTAGAAAACAAGTGATTGAACAAAAAACTGTACTTGTGTCTCCAAAAAATGTGTAAAATGTTCTAAATGTTACCTGCCTTTGATTAGTTATGATAATTGTTTAAAAACTGAGAATAATATCTAATTAGAAATCAGAAATGAAATCCATAAGGCTCATTGGGCCATCCCCGAAACACTCTACCATAGCAATATCTAAGCAGAGACAGACGGATTTCTTACTCATAAAACACTATCCCAGTTCTAAAGCATGCCTACTGCCCTAGATTTGAAAACAACATTATGACAAGTTTCCGATATAGAATGCATAATATGAAATTCCAATTTAACTTGCAATTTTGAAATTGAATAATAGAGGACAAAGGCAGAGAGCTGACTTCATGCATTTTACTTTGTTTCATTTAAAAACACACTAAATGCTTACTAAGTGTTGAGTTCTGTGCTGAGTGCATTTACAAATATAAATTCATTTAATCCTCATAAGGACCCTGTGAGGTAGGTAACATATCATTTCCATAATACAGATGGGAAATTGAGGCACAGAGAGATTAACTAACTTTCCCAACATCACATAGCTAGACAGTGACCGAAAAGCAATTTTGCATGTAACCGTGACAGATATTAGGTTTAATAAGACATATTTAACACATTTTTTTTCTGAGTAGGATATTCTTTTACTTGGCCTACATCCAAAAGAACTCACCTCCTTCGGGTGTTCGAAAGTTAATGATATTGCTTCTCGTTTTCCCATCACCAAATCGGGTGCTAGCTGTTACATAAGCACTATATTCAACATGATAGTCCAAATCTGAAAACTCTAATGATGTTTCAGTTACATTAATGTTCTTTAATGATGATCTATCCCTAAGAGGAAAAAAAAAAAGGATTATCTGCACAACTGACCTTTAAATTATACGTTTGACAGATACATTTTGAGTACAAGTATATTAAAAATAAGCAACATTTATGCACAGATATTAATCTGGATTAATGGGATAAAGATGCTACTTATCCAGAAATGCTGAAAAGAACAAATTTCAGAATAATTCAGTGAGTAAATTCTTTTGTTTTCAAGTATATTCAGTAATTCAATCAAGTGTTAATAGGATGTTCATATTAAGAGTTTGCTTGGACTGGTTTTAATGGCTCTCTAGGAATTCTGTGTGTTCAAAGTAATTACAGCATTCTTTTTCATACCAATGTTTTAGTTGTTAAAATATGTGTTCTTCTGAAGTGTTGGCAAAATCTAATTTATACCTTATATTTATCAAACACATTTTACATATATTGTACAAAAGTAACATTTACTTCAGACCAATTCAAATGATAAATACCTGAATAGTAATATCTAAAATAATGAGTATGGGTTATCCTTTATTTATGTAATTAGAAACAAGATTTAAAATAATGTATGTATAAAGCAAAAAGTAAAGTTCACATTTCTCACTCAAAATCTTAAATGTATCTGAAATATCACTTCAGAAAAGAAAGTAAATATTGACTTAAACGCTCCAAGTAAGTACCAAAATGCCAGCAGAGGGGGAAAATGTCTAAAGAGCATACTGTTGCTAAGTAATACAGCACTACAATTAATTTCAGTCATGTTAATTCAGTTTCCATAGAATTGGGTATAGATTAGAATCTAAAGAATGAATATGTATATAATGGTACTGAAAACTATGCATTTTAAAAAGAAATTTTGATTTTTAAGAGCAATAAATTAATTATTAAAGAATTTAGATATGAAAATACGAGTAATATCACAGAAAAGATACATATCTCATGTAATCTCGTTTTTTTCTTCTTTAGAAGCACAAGGCGTCCAAGAGGTAAATGGATATTCCCTCTGAACATAAAATGCATTTTCGTTACCACTGAAGTATTTGAATCCTTGAATCATTAAGGGGAATAACAGATTTTAAGTGAATTAAGGATATCCACAAAGAGATACAATTCAGCCATGGTTTTACCATAACAAAAGCATCAATTCACTCCAAATATAAGTATGGTTATCTGAAAAATAGCTGGAAAGCTTACCATAGTGAGAAATATGGATTCAGAGTATGAGATTAGAGACAGGCAGGATTAGCCAGGCTATTCAGTAATTTGAAAGAGTTTCATCAGACATCCTTTTTCAGAAGCCATAGGGAGAGCTGAGTTGTCTCTTTGACTTCGCTGAGACTATAGGAGAGAACCTTTTAAAACTCTTAATGCTGTGGCTATTAGGCTATTAGTCTGAGAAAGATGCCTTGTCATAGAAACTTTACCCAACTGCATACTCCTGTCATTGGTCACAGGTCATTAGAACACTACAGTATAGCTAGTCCAATTCAGACCTCTAAAGCTATGAAATTAGCTAAAGCAACCTAATTGCATTATATCTGTTTCAAAACTTTCTTTTCAGGCATATTTTTAATAATATCTGCTGCCTTGCATGACTACTTTCTTACCCTGGTCTTCACAGCAAAATAGTGCAGATAAGGATCTGCCTACAATAAGAAAAACCCCAATTATGTTCCATGGGTAACACAGAATCAAGGCAATTACCTGGAAAATGCAGGTCAAATATAAATTTTGTCTTAAATATCTGGATATTTCAGTAAAAAGAAGATAGTCTTTATAAATTATCTGAATAACAAATTCAATAGTCCACCTCAGCATACATAGGTATAGTTTCCACATCTACTCCAGTTTATCTCCAGGGACAAAACAGTGCTAACAAATATTTTTCAAATACTGATATGTCTTGTCTGTTTGGCGTTTGTAGTTTAGAGTTGTGGCTGATATTTTAATAACTATGGTAGAAAAATATCTGAGCACAGATAAACTTCAATTGAAGCTTCAACTTCTGGTACAAGTTCAGAATGTATCTTGGGTACCTAAGAGATGGTCTGCCATAAAACTGAGAACCCAGAAGTAGGAAAAGGAAAGAGAAGTGATGCTGTTCCCAAGGATCCGACTCCACCCTCCTTGCTCTTATGCTGCTGCCACATTGGCGGAAACACACAGAAACCTGTGGGCTGAGGCCTGATCTCTCCGCTCTCTGAAGAGCCATCTCATGGGCAAGCCTACAGTTTCTCCCATGCATAAGAAACCCAGCTTTGACGCTGCTGGAGTCAGTTGTTACTCCCGGTTTTAGCTGGTTTAGTTTAAAAATGTCTGTTTTGTTCTTATTAGTTTAAAAATATTATAATAGGATTATGATGTGTTCCACTACAGCGTTTTATTTCCATTTATAAAAGTATATTTTCTATATCTTGATTTTTCTCATGTTAATAACAATAATCTATACCATTATTTTCTTTTTAGTTGCCTAATTTGGATATAGCATATTTCTTCAGCCTTCCTTCTATAAATTAACACAGGTTGTTTCTCTCCTTTTTTTTCTTATTACTATCAGTGATGCAGTAATCATTCTTACTCAAATATCTTTCCATAACAATACTTTTATTTCTGCAGGTTAAATTCCCAATAGTGTGACTGAGTCAAATGGTTTTATAAAATTTTTATTTTAATGATAATTAATAAATCATTATTATCTGGAGTCACAGCAAGTGTGCAAACTTTCACCACCTGTCTGGATATTAATTTTCTTAATTTCTGCAAATTTAACTGACCAGAAACATTTATTTAATTTGCACATCTCTGACCATGAGGAAAACAGATTATCTTCTTATTGGTCATTTGCAGTCCAATTTTTGGAATAACTTATACATAAATTTTTTTTTATATACTTTATTTTAGTCTTTTAAATGGAATACAGTATATGTCGGGGAGTTAAGGAGGCACCGTTCTTTTAGATAGTGCTCCAAATTGAGAAAGATAGATAGCTTCCCCACTCCTTCTGTATTTAGTAATGATATGTATACAATCAATATTCAACAAAATTCAGCAACATTCTTTGAGCACCTATTTTATGTCAGGAACTATTAAGTGAGTAAGAGACAGGCCTTACCCTCAAAATAGAGAGACAAAGCAGTAAATAATTATAAAACAATTCATTAATAACAATGTGATCCCCTTTAGGACAGTACTTTTTCCCCTAGTGGCTAAAAGCAAAGAAAAAGAGAAAGGATGAGTGAGGAAATTAATTGTGACCAAAGAGTAGAAAAGGAGAATAAAGCACAGCCCCCAGAGGTGCAGGAAACTGTTCACTAGAAAGCAAGTTTGTGAGGTTTGAGAGTAGAATATAGGGAGTTGAGGAGGGAAGAGGAAGAGAGAGGGCCCACCTGACAGATCAGGTCTAACTCTTACATATCCAAAGTCACAAACAGTGTGGAAATGGAAGGACCATAAATGTCACACAATACTAAACCTATAAAGTAGATAACTTAGAAAATCAGCCAAACCTCCCACGCAGTGAAGATTTTCAAACTGAGGAAAGAAAAAAAACTCGGGGAGTCTTCAGTGCTATCATTTTACTGATTTAACTTATAAACTCATTAGAACATTTTTAAAGCCTTTTTGAATTTGAGAAATCAAGAGCATTTGAATGACTTTGAAATTATTCTGAATAAATATAAGATGGAGTTTTTCTGTTTGTCTACACTCATTGGTAACATCAAGAACACATACTGGGATGAAATTAATGGAGTCTTTAAGATGAAGTTATTTCCTAGTTAATTTACACTTCTTTTCAAAAGACAGACCACATTTTGACATCTAGGGCATAAAGGAAATTCTAGAGTTTAACAGCAGTTTCTTTGCTCTGCTTTACCAATTCCTTTACTCATTTCTTATCACATCAAGACTATGCTAAGCAACAACTGCCAAAGAGGAACCATGAATATCAAAACCATATGGAAAGACTTAAAATTCCCCATTTCCCTAAATGTGAACATGAATGGTTTCCTAGACAAGGTATGAGACCCTTTGAAAGATCATGGTCTCAATTCTAATCTTCATCATTTGATATTTTGTTCCATGTGGGCAATCTAGCCTGATGATACACCCATTCCTGTACATTCCTATGAATTTATTTTTAAAAGTTTAATCTGCTATTATCTAAATATTCTACACTAATCCTTTCACTCACTAAATACCACTCCCCAAAATAAAGAATTTCAACATGCATTTACTTGACTCTATCAAATCATTTTCTCTCTCAAATGACCCAGCAACTTCACTAATTTTCCCACTCCAATGACACTGGTCTTCTATGTTGCAATTACTCTAGAATATTTACTCTTCATAGATGGATTGAATCAGTAGGTTAATAATTACATATCAAAGAACCCCAAACTAGCATAAATAGCTGCATATTCTATGATCCTAAAGCTTTACTAGAATCTCAGAGAAAGTCTGAGTCGAAGCAGGGTATTCATTTATTGTTACTCTTATTCCTGTTGTCATCATTTGCTTGGCTGGTTGATTTCATGTGATTTGGTTTGACTTTGTTTTGCTTGTTTGCATTTAGCAGAAAAGACACATTTATAAGATTAGAGGAGAAAGCCACTATGGAGAATGAGGTTGCAGCTCACTTATACACTTATAAACCATCCTCTTGAAGCCAATATAGGAATTAGGGTCCAGAATACAGGAGGAGGGACTGTACTTGAGCTGGAAGAGAAAGATTTCATCCCCTGAGGACAGGCACAATCCCACAGGCCAAAATAAAGCATTTGGATTTTATTCCAAGGGTAATGGAAAGTCCTTTGAATGTTTTCTCCTGGGTGTAATCTTTGGGTGAGTGATGAAAATAAAATTTAAAAATCCCATTCAATACTGAGATTCATTCTTCTCTCTCTCTAGATAGACACACACATAGAGAGAGAGACAGACAGACAGACAGACACAGACAGATCCTTATTCAAGCCTCAAGTCTCCATGTATCTGGCCTGCCCACCCCTCCAGTTTCATCTCTTTCCACTTTCCTCCTGTGCCATTATACTCAAGACACAGGGCCATCTTGCTGTTGCCCACACCAAGCTTCTTGCTGTTAACCACACTTGATGAAATTGAGTTTCTACATCCAGTTAGTATACCCCTGGACTTTTCAGCTAAATATGTCATTATTTTGCTTAAGCCAATTTAGGTTGGGCGCAATCATTTGAAACTAAAAGAATCTTGACTAACACCTATTTCCATTATTTAATAGTTTATCATATGCCTTGATCCTGAATATTTCCACCATCATCATCACTCCTTGCTGAACAAGCTTGCTTTGTCCACTTACCATTGTAACTGTGAGGACCAGTAATTCAACTGGTTTACACATAAAACAGTATGATCATGCTCTCATAAGGGATAAAGTCCATGAACTAATGCAGAACAATATCAAGCCAGTGATTGTTTTTTGGTAGAAATATGCCATATGAGTTGACGCACTAAGCTTAATTTATTGTAACTCCATTAGTCTTTAATCACAAATACTGTTATCAAACTAAGACTTCCCCAATCCTATAAGCAAACTGTTGAGTTTTTAGAACAAAGGGCAATTATAACACTTATTCCTAGTGATTTGGGGAAAGCATGATTTGAGAGGATTACGGATCTGGTTATGATCCTAGTTCTGTCATCTTCTAGTTCTGTAACCTTAATCAACTCCTTAACCTCATCAAGACTTAATTTCCACAACTATAAAATGCTGATAATATTCTTCACTTTGTTTTGTCATGAAAAACAAGTAAGAAAACAGGTAAGAAACCAAACACAGCATTTGTCCCAAAATGTTAACTACTCCACTATCCCTCTTGAGTCCTTTTCTTTAGCTCTCCAAGATGTTTTGTTCCCCAATTACAATCTTTCCTAGCTTTGTACATTTCACAAATGGGATGAGAAGACCCATGAAATTGAAGGTATAAAAACTCCAGATCCACAAAGGCAAAGTAAATGACTAAAATGACTGAATTTAAAACAGTGTGGTGGGAACTGAGGTAAACTGCAAAGCAGATGCTCCACCTGAAGACCACCTCTATTTAATTCCTGCTGATTTATTTTCATGGGGAATATGGCAAAAGAATTCTGATTTTTGTAACTAACAAAGGAAGTTGAAGTTTCACTAGATATCTACCCACTATACTGACAATTCTATTCAGAATTTATTAACAGTTTGCTGGTCCAGCAAAGCATGGGTGGCCTACCAATAGCCTGCTTGTCGCCTTGGTACCCAAGCTTCATCTAAGTCATTCATGAAAATGATTAGCAAAAAAAGAGCTGAGACAGAGTTCTTAATATCCCACTAGAAACCTCAGGTTAAATGATCAAAAGCACGCTTACACTCAACCACTCCATCCACCTGTGTTTGTATCTCCCACCATCCTAATCCTGCCCCACTATTTCATGTCTACAATGCTACTTATCAACTTCTTGACACAGTTCATTCATGCTGCCTCCAAGCCTTCATATACTGTTCCCACTGAGATGTTCTCCTGACTTATCAATCTGCCTTTACCAACTTCATTCCAAATCGGAGGTAAACTCAGGAAATTTGAAACAGCCCCCTTCCCATTCCGATTATTGATCTATATCATATGTTCAAACCATTAGGTAGTTTTAATAGAGTGAAAATCTTTTAGAAAAGTGCAAGAAATAGGACTAAGCATATCTTTTTAGCATAATGAAAGCCATTTCCAAAGGTAAGCTTTTATGCTACAGGGGAAATCATTTGACCAGTGACATTTAATAAAATGCTGCAGTGAAACTGTTTTGACTTCCTAATATATTGCTCAGCAAGTTATTTTTAAATTATCTCACATGGGCATATTTTATCTCTAATTAGTCTACAATCATTTTAAGGTTCTATATATTTTTTATCTCCCCACAGAGTTTAATAAACATTTGTCAGACTGACTGATTCAAAGTTACTTCTCATAACAACCACCAAGAAGACCAAGAAACATTTAAAAGACAAGGTTTGTATATAAGCTAGAATTTTCAGCATCCCTTTCATTCCACAGTCTTTTAGCTACATTTTATGGGCCATTCACTTAAAAGTTTTATAAACAAGGAAGAAAACTACTGTTAAATTTTACTGACATTATAAATTGCTAAACAAATCCAAGCTGAATTCAACTATAAAATAAATAAATAAGTTGTATAATCAGTTTACTAGAATACCACACCTCAATCCAAAGTGTATTAAAATAATACGCCAAGAGGGCTCTAGTAGAAATTCATTTATTTAATGGTGGTCGCCCTAGGAATGAAAGGATTGCTTCTCATTTGAAACCATATAAACATAATTTACCAGTATTACTGAGGAAAAAGTGCTACTTAGATGACAAAAGTTATTTCACAAAGAAAACTTTAAAAGAAAACATTATTTTAAAATGTAATGGGTCGGGACTTCCCTGGTTGTGCAGTGGTTAAGAATCCGCCTGCCAATGCAGGGGACACGGGTTTGAGCCCTGGTCCGGGAAGATCCCACATGCCGTGGAGCAACTAAGCCCGTGCGCCACAACTACTGAGCCTGCGTGCCACAACAACTGAGCCCACATGCCGCAACTACTGAAGCCTGCGCGCCTAGATCCCATGCTCCGCAACAAGAGAAGCCACTGCAATGAAAAGCCCGCACACCGCAATAAAGAGTAGCCCCACTCACAGCAACTAGAGAAAGCTTGCAAGCAGCAACGAAGACCCAACACAGCCAAAAATAAATAAATAAATAAATTTATATAAAATGCAATGGGTTAAAGAAGATTTCTGAACATGCCATCTACAAATCAAATGTGATTCACATAGCAGTGGTTATAAAATGATTGCACAGTAACCCTCATGAGCTATTTTGTAAAGAACTACTCATGACAAAGGGAGGAGTCACCAGTATAACAAATATAACAGGTAACCTGCAATTTGCAGACATACTGAAAACAGCAAATATCCAAAGATGTTGTTTTTAAAAGAAGTTCGTAGTTATTGAAAGAACTAAAATAATGGAAATTGAGAACTGTGAGAGAAATATGGACCCCTGAAACAGGAACTCTGCTAATAAAGATAGCCACCACTTATACAGTATTTTAAGAGAATAACACAGATAATTTAGTGGCAGTGCCATGACTCAAACCTATGTCTCTCTGATTCAGAATTCATGTCCATTATATGGTGATACATGCCTCCTATTCTCTCCAGTAAAACTGATACAGCAAGAGTTCAAAAAAAGCATTAGTGATTAGTGACAGTGATACGAAAGAACCTATGATTATGACTATCCCTTTAACTACAGTGGTTCCAACAGGTATCTTAGGGAAGAAGACGCTAGAAATTTAAAAATATCTCTGTATATACTCCATTACCATTTGTATATTTCAGTCTATTAAAGATAATATTCTTGAACATGTTAAGGTGTTTTTCCTTCTTTGTTTTTTCTTTATAAGACCTAATTCTATTCAATTGAAGGAATTCATTGTATGGAAAAGCATCACTACTCTTATGCCAGAAATGAAAAGCTAGTAAGTCTATATTAAGTTTTTAACTCTTAAAATATATTCTTCATTCATTCATCCATTCAACAAATATCTAGCTTCAATTATGAGCCAAGAAGTCTTCTGTTCCAGATACAGCAATTAACAAACCAGATCTTGAAGCAGATAGGATCTCAATCTCTCTCTGTCTCTCTCTCTCTTCTCTGGCCCTCTCCCTCCCTATGTGTGTGTGTGGGGTGTGTGTGTGTGTGTGTGTGTGTGTGTGTGTGTGTGTGTGTGTGTGTGTGTGTGTGTGTGTAAAATAAAGCCAAGTTCTACTGAGGAAAAAGTGTTTTTTACATTCTCTTTCCACATCGAGAGTCAATCCTGCATGATTTTACACCGTAAAGTTTTATAATAAGTCATGGTATAGAAAGGAAGAAGTATATGCAAAAAGAAAGCTTTCAACAGTCAAGAACAAGAAAAAGTTTTGCTCCACTAAGAAAAGGTGAGAGAAAGAACACGACAAAGCCTTCAGACAGGAGTGTCCTGGGATCTTAAGTGGAGGGTAGTGTGGTGAAAACAAATAGGTTTGTGAAGGAAATACCAGCGTAGAGCTCCTTCTTCTCAGGATGGAAAGGAAAATGGCAAACCTCTTAGAAAATCTCTGTCTTCCATATGGCATTACTTATATCTAGTAAGTAATTATGTCCAGTAATTACTTATGTCCCCGTAAGATCTAAGGGCTCTTCTAGCAGACCATCCAGAGCTAGGGAACAGTGTGGAAGTCACCTTCCCAGTCCTGCACACTACAGATTGGTTCAGAGAAAATGACCAAGAGCATCTAGCTACCTGAGGGTTGAGACAGACATGCTGAGAGAGCCAGGGCACTAGAATAAGCCTGAGGCTGGATCAAGGCTAAAACAGAAAATAAAAACCTTGAAACTAGAAGCTATGATGGGAGATGGGTCCCAGGATGATTCCCAAAAGCCAGGTGAGAAGAGCTACCATATCCCAGACTTGAGATCCCCTCATCCTGCTTTCAGTGAGCTTCCAAAACCTATGGAATGCAGCAAAAGCAGTTCTAAGGGGGAAGTTTATAGCTATACAAGCCTACCTCAAGAAACAAGAAAAATCTCAAGTTAACAATCTAACATTACACCTAAAGGACTAGAGAAAGAAGAACAAACAAAACGCAAAGTTAGCAGAATGAAATAAATCATAAAGATCAGAGCAGAAATAAATGGAATAGAAACAAAGAAAACAATAGCAAAGATCAATAAAACTAAAAGCTGGTTCTTTGAGAAGATAAACAAAATTGACAAACAATTAGGCAGAAGCAACTATTTTCTCCCATTCTGATGGTTGTCCTATGCCAATAAAATGGACAACCTGGAAGAAATGGACAAATTCTTAGAAAGGTATAACCTTCCAAGACTAAACCAGGAAGAAATAGAAAATATGAACAGACCAATCACAAAAGAGCTTCCCCTGTATCTATAATCCATCTTAGAAAGAGAGACAGAAAAGGGATATCAAAGGAGAGAAAAAGCACTACTGGGGAGTTGAACTCACACAGCATGATCGCTGTGAGATAACTGCATACAGAGTAATGACGTTGTTCTCACAAGTGTAGGGCTGGAACCCCAGCCAGAAAAGTCTTGATTCTCATTTTCATTAATTTTTTTCACTTTCAATTTTATTTCTAACTTAGCAAAATGGTGTCAAAAATCTCAGTTATCACCCTTTGATTCAAAAATCTAGAAGTCGAGATTGGTTCAAAATGGCAGAGTAGAAAGACAGGCTCTCACTCCCTCTTTTGAGAACACCGGAATCACAACTAACTGCTGAACAATCATCAACAGGAAGACACTGGAACGCACCAAAAAAGATACCCCACATGCAAAGACAAAGGAGAAGCCGCAATGAGACGGTAGGAGGGGCGCTATCACAATAAAATCAAATCCCATAACTGCTGGATGGGTGACTCACAAACTGGAGAACACTTATACCACAGAAGTCCACCCTCTGGAGTGAAGGTTCTGAGCCGCATATCAGGCTTCCCAACCTGGGGACCTGGCAACGGGAGGAGGAATTCCTAGAGAATCAGACTTTGAAGGCTAGCGGGATTTGATTGCAGAACTTTGGCAGGACTGGGGGAAACAGAGACTCCACTCTTGGAGGGCAAATACAAAGTAGTGTGCACATTGGGACCCAGGGGAAGGAGCAGTGAGCCCATAGGAGACTGAAGCAGACCTACCTGCTAGTGTTGGAGGGTCTTCTGCAGAGGCAGGGGGTGGCTGTGGCTCACCCTGAGGACAAGGACACTGGCAGCAGAAGTTCTGAGAAGTACAGGCCAATATCACTGATGAACACAGATGCAAAAATCCTCAACAAAATACTAGCAGACAGAATCCAACGCCACATTAAAAGGATCATACACCATGATCAAGTGGGGTTTATCCCAGGAATGCAAGGATTCTTCAATATATGCAAATCAATCAATGTGATACACCATATTAACAAATTGAAG
>NC_041219.1:15557459-15593025 GCF_002837175.3 Physeter macrocephalus | reverse complement strand
TTGGTAAAGTTGCAGGATACAAAATTAATGCACAGAAATCTCTTGCATTCCTATACACTAATGATGAAAAATCTGAAAGAGAAATTAAGGAAACACTCCCATTTACCACTGCAACAAAAAGAATAAAATACCTATGAATAAAATAAAATACCTATGAATAAAATACCTATGAATAAAATACCTATGAATAATCCTACAGGAGACAAAAGACCTGTATGCAGAAAACTATAAGACACTGATGAAAGAAATTAAAGATGATGCCAACAGATGGAGAGATATACAATGTTCTTGGATTGGAAGAACCAATATTGTGAAAATGACTACACTACCCAAAGCAATCTACAGATTTAATGCAATCCCTATCAAATTACCAATGGCATTTTTTACAGAACTAGAACAAAAAATCTTAAAATTTGTATGGAGACACAAAAGACGCCAAATAGCCAAAGAAGTCTTGAGGGAAAAAAAAGGAGCTGGAGGAATCAGACTCCCTGACTTCAGACTATACCACAAAGCTACAGTAATCAACAATATGGTACTGGCACAAACAGAAATATAGATCAATGGAACAGAATAGAAAGCCCAGAGATAAAACCACGACCTATGGTCAACTAACCTATGACAAAGGAGGCAAGGATATACAATGGAGAAAAGACATTCTCTTCAATAAGTGGTGCTGGGAAAACTGGACAGCTACATGTAAAAGAATGAAATTAGAACACTCCCTAACACCATAAACAAAAATAAACTCAAAATGGATTAGAGACCTAAAAGTAAGACCGGGCACTATAAAACTCTTAGAGAAAAACATAGGAAGAACTCTTTGACATAAATCACAGCAAGATATTTTTTGATCCACCTCCTAGAGTAATGGAAATAAAACCAAAATTAAACAAATGGGACCTAATGAAACTTAAAAGCTTTTTCACAGCAAAGGAAACCATAAACAAGACGAAAAGATAACCCTCAGAATGGGAGAATATATTTGCAAATGAATCATCGGATAAAGGATTAATCTCCAAAATATATAAACAGCTCATGCAACTCGATATTAAAAAAACAAACAACCCAATCCAAAAATGGGCAGAAGACCTAAATAGACATTTCTCCAAAGAAGACATACAGATGGCCAAGAAGCACATGAAAAGCTGCTCAACATCACCAGTTATTAGAGAAATGCAAACCGAAACTACAATGAGGTATCACCTCACACTGGTTAGAATGGGCATCATCAGAAAAGCTACAAACAACAAATGCTGGAGAGGGTGTGGAGAAAAGGGAACCCTCTTACACTGTTGGTGGGATGTAAATTGATGCAGCCACTATGGAGAACAGTATGGAGGTTCCTTAAAAAACTAAAATTAGAATTACCATATGACCCAGCAATCCCACTATGGAGCTTATACCCTGAGAAAACCATAATTCAAAAACAGTCGTGTACCACGATGTTCATTGCAGCACTATTTACAATAGCCAGGTCATGGAAGCAACCTAAATGCCCATCGACAGACGAATGGATAAAGAAGGTGTGGTACATATATACAATGGAATATTACTCAGCCATAAAAAGGAACAAAATTGGGTCATTTGTAGGGACAGGAATGCATCTAGAGACTGTCATACAGAGTGAAGTAAGTCAGAAAGAGAAAAACAAATATCGTATATTAACGCATATATGTGGAAACTAGAAAATGATACAGATGATCCGGTTTGCAGAGAGGAAATTGAGACACAGATGTATAGAACAAACGTATGGACACCAAGCGGGGAAAGCGGTAGATGGGTGGGGGTGGGGGTGTGATGAATTGGGAGATTGGGATTTTTTTTTTTTTTTTTTTTTTTTTTTTGCGGTGCATGGGCCTCTCACCGCTGCGGCCTCTCGCGCCGCGGAGCACAGGCTCCGGACGCGCAGGCCCAGCGGCCCAGCCGCTCCGCGGCATGTGGGATCCTCCCGGACAGGGGAACGAACCCGCGTCCCCTGCATCGGCAGGTGGACTCTCAACCACTGTGCCCGTGTCCCGTGCATCGGCAGGCGGACTCTCAACCACTGTGCCACCAGGGAAGCCCTGGGAGACTGGGATTGACATGTATACACTCATGTGTATAAAATGGATGACTAATAAGAAAATAAATAAATAAACATTTTTAAAAAAGAAAGGAAAAGAAAAATCTAGAAGTCATCATTGATTCCATTGATTTCTCTTTTTTTTTCATTCTCACAGCCAATCCATTCACCAAATCCTATCAACTCTTCTTCCTAAATGTTATAAAAAGCTGCCCACTTCTTTCCTTCATCCCAGCATCATCCACGGCCCAGACTCCTAAAGTAATCTCCTACCTAGTAACCCTGTTAACACTTTTGCCTCCTGCAATTCATTCTCCATAAAGTATCCAAGGTGCTTGAAATTCTCTAGTAAGTCCCATTACAACTGAAATAAAAACGAAATCCTTACGGTGGCTTAGCTCCTGACCTTTGTTGGCCCCCTCTTCTCCAGGATAACTCTCCTCTGTCTCTCTCTCCGGCAACACTGACCTCCTCTATGGTCTTCAAAACGACAAGTGTGTCCCCCACAGAGCCTATGCGGTTGATGTTCCCTCCTCCTGCAGATATTCTCTTGACAAGAAGCTCCTTCTTGGCATTCAGACCACAACTCAATGCCACTTCTTCAAAGAGGACTTCCAAAGCACTCTATGAAAAGTAGCCCTCTTTCCCCCGATTTCCCCTCATTTTTAAATTTCTGGGTATATAATCCACTTATCTCTTTAGAATATGAGCTCCTTGAGGGCAAGGGCCTTGTTCACAGGTACATAGATACTCTACGAATATTACTGAATGAAGGAATGAAAAACTGAATCGATAAATGAATGAGTAGGGTAATAGAGGGGAATGGTTACCTTCTTCTCACTGCTTCTCTTCCCACTAACATCCCTCATGTCACTCCCAATTTTGCCAAAGAGTAAGCAAAATGACTACTAATCAGGCAATGAAGAATACAGGACATGTCCTAAGGAGCAGTATGCAAAGGGTATAAACAGGCATTGGGGGGGAAAAATCATAATTTAGGAAAGCGAAGAATAGACTTTTTAAAAACACCATAGCCTCTTAATGATGGACCTTCCAAGTGAGGAATACAAAAGTAAGAAATGCCTATGTTCTATAAAGCATTATGTAAATTGTATTTTCTGAGTTGAAATATTTAAAATACACAAGGAAATATGTTATTGAGTGGTGAATCTTTTTATGAGGATTTATATTAGATCAAAGTGAGCATTTTTATCTATTGAGCTTTCATGAAGCAATATAGCCATGTTGTTAATTGATGAGAAGCACTATAGGATTACATCTTTTTCATGATGGACTCATAAATCGGCAATTAGGGTAAAGGTGATCAGTAAAAAATAAATATACTGCTTACATTTCAATGGAAAATTGACCTTATATAATAGATTTCTGGAGAATTATCTTTTAGTTAAATTTTAGTTTAATTATTCTGCTCAAGGAAACTTAAAGAGACAGTGGCATAGAGAATATTGGAGTAAAACTGAAAGCCTCTGTATTCACTTGTATTCACATAAGCTGACCAGTCCATGACTCTGAATAGCAGAATTTTAGTGTAATTGCACATAATACACATTTTTTTGTTTCAGTTACAAAAATCATTACCTGACTATGCTTGGACCTCTACGTAATATACGAAAAAGTTGTTTCTTAATAAAGGCATATTAACTAGCCTATTAATAATCAATTTCTAATGTACCTTCACAATCTGAAATTTAAAAACTGCATTCCTATTATGTTACAGATTAATACTTGTTCTCAGAACTATTTCCAAAGAAGAAAAAAATTCTTACCAGACATAAACTGTGTAATAGAGGATAATTCCATTTGGCTCCAGGGGTGGTTGCCATGACAACTTTACCGTGACACCAGACAACTGTTTTACAGAGAAGTCTTGTGGGGGAGAATCAGGAGCTGAAAAGTTAGAATATATGATAATGCATTTTATTAAATATATATAAGAAAAAGTTAAAATAGAAATGCACAAAATTTTTATTATGAACTTTCTGGTAAATGAATCAGGTACAGTGCCTTTCTCCATGGGCTTGAGAGACTGTTTACTTTCAAAATGAGATGATAAAAGAAGATTTTGCATGGTGGTGTTAGAACATCTGTTTCTGTGATTCAATGGAAAAAAATATTTCATGAGAAAAAAGAACAAGGGCTATGTCATTGTGATTTACCTACTGTTCAAGTACATCTTGGTAAATTATCACCCTCTAATAAAAATAAAACTATGGGTTGGGGTGAATAAATATACAATAAAAGAGCTCCACAAACAATAAAAAGAGATGGGGAAAAAAACACGCATCCAAGAAGTGGGAAAGTGATAAGTATAACATTGTGAGAGCAATTAAAATGACAGACCTCACAAATGAAAACTACATTCCTCAATTTCAGTAGTGTCATTAAACTGCAAAATAATATCAAAATCTGTTCACTGAGTCTTCAAAATTGAATGGGTTACAAAGGAAATGCCAATGTAGCACATAAACAAGAATAGACATTTTAGGGTCTACTTCTAATTGTGCTATAATAGTGTAAGGATTTAAATATTTTAGCCATTCTGAATTGAATAAACACTAAAAAAATTACTGTAAACTAATTAGCAAGTTTATATTTCCACTTAGATAAAACATTTAGAATGGCACTCCTCAGCTCCTGTATAACAGCATAGTAATGTCTTAGAATATTAACACAATTTTTTTGCATGTAAAGGGGTATAAATTACTACAATTTTGATCATTGTTTCAGTTATGCATGGAAAGTGAACTCATAGCTAATAGAAATTCTGAGACTTTATTCAGATCTTTGAACAATGTTATAGATTAGTATTTGTGCAAATCACTTTTTCCAATAATTTGGAGAAAATGCTGCCTGAATTATTATATTTTCTTTCTGATTTTCTGAGTAATCTCCACTATAGTGTACACATACGTGTGTGTGTTTTCATTATTTTGGTAACAACAGTTTTTTTGGGGTTTTTTTTGTTGTTGTTTGTTTGTTTTTTGCGGTACGCGGGCCTCTCACTGTTGTGGACTCTCCCATTGCGGAGCACAGGCTCCGGACGCGCAGGCTCAGCGGCCATGACTCACGGGCCCAGCCGCTCCACGGCATGTGGGATCTTCCCCGACCGGGGCATGAACCCGTGTCCACTGCATCGGCAGGCGGACTCTCAACCCCTGCGCCACCAGGGAAGCCCACAACAGTTTTTTTTTTTTAATTTACTGAGCAGAGAAAAGTTTTATGAGTTCTATAGAATAACAGTGACAGCTAATTTATATTTTCAGTTGGTATTCTCACTGGCACTATAATAAAAATGCTAACAAATATTGATTATCGCAAGAATCCATATATCATTTGGAGATGTCTATTTCCCAAGATATGAATTACCTCTAACCAAGAACTCTCTTTCATCTGTCAAAACAAAAACCTAGAATATTTTTTTTCTGAATATCATTGTAAAACTTAACTTTTGTTTATTATTGGAAAAAAAGAATTTTAATCAAAACTAGTACTGATATAGAATATTATATGTTGTAACTAAGCATTTTTCTTCTATAATATGCTTTAAGATGTTTATGTGGAATATCAGTTTTTGGTGTTTTATATTTAATCTTCAATATATTCTTGGGTTTTTTTTATGTAAAACATTTTATTGCTAAATAAATGTAATTAACAGGCCTTTTAAAATAAAATACTGAATATCTACTATAGCAGACTAAGTTTCAATCATTTTAGCATTTGTTAAAATAACCTTTGTATTCAGAATTGCAGTTTTAAAAAATGAAATTGGAAAAATTAGATTAAATAAATGCAATATCTTTTGCAATCTATCCAAGTCATCAAGACAGAGCATATGAGGATCGATAAGGGTCTTCGTAAGGCTCTTACTCACTCTGCTTGGCATGATCTTTCCTATCCCTCACCCTCCCTCTACTTGTCTGTCTTCAGGTCACAGTTTAAACATAACTTAATCAGCTACATTTTCCTGGATGCTTCAGAGTAGCTAAAGTTCCTTGTTTTTGGTCCTGGTGTACACTTAAACCAGTAATTAGAATAATAAAAATTACTTGTCTACACATTTGTCAAATTTATCTCTTCTGCTGAACTTCAAGCTCCATGAAGGCAAGGAGCTCCTACTACCCAATAAAGCAAAGCTTCTCAGGCCTTTCTCCATTCTAGATTTGCTATAATTTTTCTAAAAGAGGTCTTGTTCTTCACCCTATTCCTTAGCAATTATATCAGTAACTGGGCCAAGGACTTAAATGGAAGTTTACCATGACTCTGCATTTTTAACAACCCAGGTAATTTGGATGCATAGTATAATTTGAAACTATTGACTTGGGCGGTAATAAACTCTGCCTGTTCAAAATATATGTTCACTACTGGTCTAGGGTCCCTCATATAAGACCTCAGATTCTTACTATAGGGACTATTTCATTAGATTGGAAATAAAGAGGTTACTATGTCTATTAGGGCATTGCTAAAATGATTTAATACATCTTTCTTAGACATCACCAAAGAGAGAAGGAGAGCTAACCTTCTTCCCTAGCCTTTAGCCATGGTCTCTTTGGGAGAACTTTTTTATTTGGTTAATTTTCACTTTGAGAGCAAGAAGAATCTATGAAAAAAATGAAAATTTGGACAGGTGAGTTTTGCTGAAGAAACAAGCATGGAAAGTAGAGGCAATAACTAAGGAAGACTAACCCATGAGAAGACTTAGAAACTGGGGCAACCAGTTCTAAGTTTCTAGAACTGGGGGTAGAAACTAAGATCTACCAGTTTCTGACCCTGGTAGATCACCTTACCAGGATGCTTTGGCGAAGTATTTTGGTGGAGGGGAAAACATAGAGGGAACTGAAATGGGGGAAGAGGGCTTCTGAAGACTTCATTACTTGGAGCAAAGTAAGAAAAATGCAGAGAAAAGCCTTTCTTCTCCTAAAAGTAAGTAACATACATTTTGTCCTGGTGAATGACTAGAATCTGAACCACAGAGTGCAGCTTAGTGTGAAGTTGGGGAAACCTGAGAGGGTGAAAAAAGATATTCTACAAACACATGTTACATCCAGACCTACCCCTCTTCGCAATGGGACTTTCTTTTACAGAAGAAAAATAACATTCTCAAAATACCCAATGTAAAAAACAAAAAATGTAAATCCAAATCCCAAATATATCTCTCAAAAGTAATTTTCTTAGCATGATATATGCCTATAACTTGGTGAAGTAGTATTGTAAAGTGGTCTCAGTAGTAAAGTTGATTTTATTCAGGTTAGGAAAATGTATGCTTAAATATTCAATATGAAGGCTATTAACATTCAGGAATAGCATCCTGGCAAATTATGTAGAGAAATCTGGAAAATAGCCTGAAGTCATTAGCAAGCTAATCCTAATAACAATAAAAAATGTTGCAGGTTGACATAACAGAATCTACTACAAAACTCATGTAAATGTCTATTCTTATGAATGTTAAAGTTGAAAAACACAGTCATAACATATACTGATTGACATTCAAACTATTCGCACCAAAATTTTAGCCTTAAAAATTCCCATGGAAAAAAATATTACTGATTTTTTTTTTACAGAGCATGGATGACATCAGAATTAAAAAAATGCATTTTATATCTGATTTTACTGAACATAAATCTGACTTTGCAAGCTTCTTTTAAACCATGACAATGAAATCGCTGTATAAAGCTGGTGCAGCACACAAGTGCTACCCAAGGCTTGAGAATTCTTATATCTTCATTCTGTATACATGTTTTTTGAAATGTGATGGATTCAAAATATATCACTATTCGCTGCTATATTTACCATCTTCTTCAGTCAGCACACTTATGGGTGCACTCCGAACTCCTTCACCTTTGAGTGTACTAGCTGACACCTCAATTATATATTGCGTATACTTCTTCAGTCCTAAATAGAAATAAAATAGATAAGACTTACAAAATGTCCCTTAATTATATGCAAGAAGCAAACTATGAAATGTCTCTTAACACTCTTTCAAAAGTAAAAACTAAATGAAAATGTAGTTCTTGGAATAGTAACACCTATTACAAAGACAAAATATTTAAAAATGTGGAAAAGAACTGACTTAGAGTAGTCTTTCATATGACCTGCCATAAACTTCTAGTTTATTTACCAGAAGGCCAGAATTGTCACACCCTGTATAAAGCTAATCACACTTACCATTTCTAATATAACAACAAATTAATATGTTGTGGCCACTCTGTCAATATAAATGTAAATATCCAATATTATATATATTTTTACCTTTAATGTTCTGGGTCAAAGAGGTTGTATTTATAGCTCTTTCCTCATTTCCATTACTTTTCTTGAGATAAATTGTATATTTTTGTACAATTCCATTGGGACTATTTGGGGGAAGAAATGATAGCTCAATCTCTCCAGAGGAAATATTTTTGTAAGTAATATTTTCTGGTGCGCTATCAGGCACTGAAACAAACAAAAATATACATGCATAAAACAATCCCACCCTAATAGTGCATTCTGCTGAAGTTTTCGCTCCAATGGCTAAGGATATGTATACATGAACATTCATTTGAGTGCGATTATAATAAACATCCTAAATGCAGTAAAATATGGGTAAATTATAGCACTTACAACTGTTTAAGACAAATTTCATTTCAAAGAAAATTCATACTACAACTCTACAGAATAATGTTTATAGGATGATATTTTTATTAAAATACCTGAGACTATATTAAACTCTCCTACATTGCAGTACATGCAGATAAAGTGGTCCCCTGGTATCTGCAGTGAATTGGACCCTCACCCCCACCCCCTTCACAGATACCAAAATTCAAGGATGCTCAAGTCTTATATAAAATGGCATAGTATTTGCATATAACCCATGGACATTCCCCTGTATACTTTAAATCATCTCTAGTTTACTTATAATACCTAATACAATATAAATGCTATGTAAATAACTGTAAATACAATGGAAATGCTATATAAATAGTTGCCTACCAGCATGCAGCAAATTCAAGTTTTGCTTTTTGGAACTCACTGCAATTTTTTTTCAAATATTTTCAATCCACAGTTGGTTCAATCTGTGGATACAAAGGGCTAACTGTACAAGAAGGAGGACTGAAAAACACTTAAAAATTGATTCTGCCTTTCATTAATAATGATAATAATACATAAATGATTAATAGATTAGTTTTGATATACAACAAGATCTATGACAGGACAAGGATCCTCTCCTAGATATAAGGCTGCATATAATAACCTGGTAACAAAACAGTCTACTAAGGATACAGGATATCAATAAATAAAACACTAGTTTTCTGTATCTACTAATGTTCTTATTATATTGAATGTAATGGTCACAAAATGGTTTTCTACACATATTCAAATACTAATAGTACATGTGGGATTCCACTTCTGCCAAAATACTGGAATAAACACTAAATTGAATGACTATTATAATTAAAAGAAGTAAAACTGCATAAAATTAACATTTTTCTTGTCATGTAAGGAACTGCAGAGCTGACAAGGGAGTTAGAAATTTCTGGTGGTCCAAAAACAAATGCAAAAAAAAAAAAGCAAAAAAACAAACAAAATAAAATCAAACAAACAAACAAACAAAAACACAAAGTAAAAACAAGAATCCTGAGATGGAAGCTGGTACTAAAGCCTGCTCTGCCTTGGAGCGTACTGGTCAATCCTGGTGACTTCGAGTTTCTGTATTAACAGCTGTGTAGAGTGCCAGAAAAAGAATATAAAACCTTGGGCCAGAAGAAGGATAAAGGATAGCCCTGCATCAAGAATTGGAATCCCAAAAGAATGCAATTTCAACTAGGGCCATGATATTGGCCAACTCTAGGGGCACCTTGAATTCTTCTTCAGAGTACCACAGAACTCAATGTGAGTGGTAACTCCTAGGCTTGTGCAATGTGATGTATTCACTCTCAAGGACTAGGGGGTGAGAAGTAAGCCCACCGTGCAAAAGAGGCCAGAAAAGTAACTTTTATCCTCTTGCCACTCCTCTGGATGAAGAGGTGGAATAGAAAGAAAAATTATACATTTTTGGAACTGTAAGCCTATCCCTATAAGCATATGTGGCCTAAATCCATGCTACCCATATAGCCTGAAAAGACCTCTACTTCAGAATATAAATTAAAATGAATTTGACTTGCCATTACTCGAAAGCAACTAGCAGAAGCAAACACACATTTTCTTGGAAGAAACTCAACCTCAACTCAGTCTACATAAATTTCCCACAGATGAAGTTTCAAGGAACATGACTCACTGATAAAAGTCACAAAACACACAGGCAAATCAGGCACCAATACTTAAAGCCAGCAGAGAAAAAGGAAAACACACACACACACACACACACACACACACACACACACACAGCAGTCAGACTTCAAAAGACTTTAGATATTGAAGTTATCAAAGAATAAAAATACAAACGTTTAATATATTTCAAGAAATCAAACATTTGAAACTATGAGCAAATAATTCTTTAGATAATAACGTAAATAACCAAGCAGACTTGAAAGAGAACCAAGTAGGACTTGTAGAATAGAAAAAAAATAACTAAAATTAAAATTCTCTTGATGCACAAAAAAGCAGATTAGATATAGTGAAAATTTTAGCAAAAAAAATTTACAGTATTGAATAAATTATCAAAAAGTAACTCAGAGAAAGAAAATGTAGAGAATATAAAATGGCAGTTAAGAGACATAAAAGATATACTAAGGGGGTCTAAGAAAGTAGAGAAAATGAAGAAGAAGAAATATCTGAAGGGATAATGGCTGGGACTGATCAAAATTGTTGAAAGATACCAAGCTTCAGAACAAGAAATCCCAATAAATCCCAAGCAAAATTTTCTTTAAAAAATCATATTTAGGGGCTTCCCTGTTGGGGCAGTGGTTAAGAATCCACCTGCCAATGCAGGCGACACGGGTTCGAGTCCTGGTCCAGGAAGATCCCACATGCTGTGAAGCAACTAAGCCCATGCACCACAACTACTGAGTCTGCGCTCTAGAGCTCGTGAGCCACAACTCCTGGGCCTGCGTGCTACAACTACTGAAGCCCACGTGCCTAGAGCCCGTGCTCCACAGCAAGAGAAGCCACCGCAATGAGAAGCCTGTGCACCGCAATGAAGAGTAGCCCCAGCTCCCCACAACTAGAGAAAGTCCGCATGCAGCAACGAAGACCCAATGCGGCCAAAAATAAATAAATAAATAAATTTTAAAAACTCATATTTAGACACATCATTGTGAAAGTACAGAATACCAAAGAAGAGAAGATCTTAACAGCACCAGGAAGAAAACAGATCATCTACATAGGAATGACAATTAAACAGAAAAGTGACGTCAGTTGAAAAACTAATGGAATTCTAAACCCAGAAAAATTAACAAGAGCAAAATAAAAGCATATTCAGACAATCAAAAACACAGAGAAAGCCATCAATGCAACCTCAACAGATGCAAGTGTAAACAATGTACTTAAAGCAGAAAAATATTTGCTGGAGATGAAAGATCACAGTTGGAAAGATACTGGTTTAAAATTGCCTTCATAGAACAGTAACAATAATGACTAACTTGACGGTTAAACAACATAAACTAAATATGTGCATATTATTGCCATTATAGAGTCCTGATATAAGTCCTTTCCTTTCAAAAGAAAGAATAGAACCTTTTTTATTGGTAGTCTAGATACAATGGATATAAAAAATGCTACTGGGCTTCCCTGGTGGCGCAGTGGTTGAGAGTCCGCCTGCCGATGCAGGGGACACGGGTTCGTGCCCCAGTCCAGGAAGATCCCACATGCCGCGGAGCGGCTGGGCCCGTGAACCATGGCCGCTGAGCCTGCGCGTCCGGAGCCTGTGCTCCGCAACGGGAGAGGCCACAACAGTGAGAGGCCCACATACCGCAGGAAAAAAAAAAAAAAGCTACTAATAAATTCAGTAGAGAAAATTCAAAAGCCTTAAAAATGTAGAAACAGTACCCCCTCACCCCCACTGTTACCTGTTATGAAGTGCATTGCATCTAAAGCAGACTTAAGAGGAAAAACTGAGATAAGAATGTTGATATTTCTAAAACTTTGGGAAGAACTGTAATTCAATACATAACTTGATATAGCAATATATAGCAATATAATCCTACTATCCCTTCCCAAAGACTCAAAATCTTCTCTACTATCTTTCCAAGCCAAACCATTAAATTGAGAAAAATCCTCAACAGCTACTCTGAATGCTTTCTTAGCCTTCTGGCTCTAAGTGAAATCTTGGAACTGCTTGAGAACACTACAACTCAGCACTCTTGGGTAACAGATAGCTATTTGTTTTTCTCTCATCATTCCTATAACCACAGGGCCTGGAAGTCAAGTATTTATGCTTTTCTTTGCCATATCCAGATCTATTCTTCTTCTTCCTGAAAAACTCGAGGTGTTACCCCTCCTTTAGGACAATCACCTAGTGGTACTCTTCCACTTCTCCACACGTCTTAAAAAAGTTTATCACCTGTATGACTGACTTCCTCTCGACCACTCTCCGAGATGTCAACATTGATGGAAATGATCTGCGCTATTCCGTGGACTCTGTATTCCTCGAGCTCCATAATTTCAATAATCTTTTCCTCCGCCTCGCTTTAACCACTAGCTTTCATGGCAACACTTGAGGGCTTGTCATTACCAGTAACTCAGTATTCCTCTCTTTGGCAACCACCTATCTTTCCAGCTGACTGACCCTTGTATTGCCAATCCAACAAGTCTTTGACCCTCATCAAATCTTCACTGCCCATCACCTCCCTTATGTCCTCATCTCCCTACTTACTCAGGTCAGAGTCCACAGTCTATCACTAAAATCACTGCCTAGCAATCTCCAGAAACTCCTTTTCCTATCTTACTTTTCTTGCAAGATTCCAACTTAGGTTAAACTGAACTCAGGGCTAGTTCTACATCTGCAATATAACAGCTAAAAATGTCTGAATAAAATACCACTCCATGCTCACTAGCCTTACTTTAATTTATAACCTCAAATCTCAAATCAATCTTTTTTCACTGCTTGGCAGCCTATCTATTTTTTAGTTAATTCAGTCTCCTATGTATGTTTTCACCATATTCTCTCTCCACAAACATCCAATATCTCCTCTCCCTCCTTATTCGAAGCTGATAAACTTGCTTCTAATTTCACTGAGAAAATAAAAACCTTCAGAAGAGGACTACATACGTTCCTACCACCGCTCTTCCTTTAACTGCCTTCTCTCCTTACTCCTTTCTAAAACCTAGTCCACTGCAGCACTAGATTCCACTCCATCTACCTAGTCAGACTTTAGACTTGACATTCTTTCCTCTCTGTTGTATTTTTAGTTTTTCTCTCTTCACTGAATTATTTCTATCATTGTACACATACATCAGCTATTGCTCCATTCTACCCTCCACTTTATATCAACATTCCTCAAAATGTGCCTTTCCTCATTTTCTCCACTTTCTTGTCTATCATGCTCTCTTAAGTCCCATTTCAATTAGGCATTTCCCCCCATTATTAACCATGAAACCTACTGTCATGGAGTCATCAGTGAACTCCATCTTGTCAAACCACGAATCAACTGCATGCCCTCACCTTACTTCACTGTCAGCAGCATTTGACATAGGAAGTAAATTGCTTCTCCTTTAAAATATCTATTCATTTGACTTCTAAGACATGACCTTCTCCTGATTTTCCTCCTACCTTACTGGCTCCTCCTTGACTTCCCAAAGTCTCCATGTCCTATTGCTCGAGGACATAGTTGTATGCTTCTTTTCTTCTCTATCTACACTCACCCTGATGTAGTGTACCTCATCCCTTGACTCTGAATACCAGAGATGTGATGACGTCTCTAAATTGTATATTCAACCCTGGATCCTTTCCCTGAGTTTTAAACTTATATGGCCAATTGCTTTCACGATAGGCACTTGACTATTTCAAACATGTTCAAAACACGGACTTCTGAATTTTTCAACCTGATCTCTTCCCCAGACTTCCTCATCTCAGTAAATGGCACCTCATTCACCAAGATACTCAGACCAAAAACCTAATAATAAATGTTGAGTTTCCTCTTTATTCCCACATCCAATATATTCAGCAGCAATCTTCTAAAATTGCAAATCATATCATGTTCTTGTCTCATAATTCTCCAGTAGCTTCACATGAAAATTAAACACTAAATGTCTCGGTATGGCACCTAAGAATTGGCATTGTCCTCCTCTGCCTGCCTCTCTCCCTCCTCATCTGCTAATCCTATCCCCATAGCTCATACTGCTCAAATGACAGAAATGTTCTGCTTCTCCTCAAACACATGAAGTGCCTTCCCACTTCAGGGAACTTGGTAATTGCTATTCCTCTTTCTGGAACACTTTTCTTCCTTATCCTCATCTAATTAAATCTCATACATTATTAATATCTCTAGGTAAATATAACCTCAGAGAGGCCTTTTCTCAGTCTTCTATCTCAAATAGGCTGCTCACTATTCTATAACTCTCTTTTCTTTCCCTGATATTTTTTTCTTCAAGGAATTTGCCAGTACCAAAAATCATAAATATTATCTGTTTCCTGGTTTATTTTCTGTGACCCTTCTAGAATGTTAAGTTCCAGGAAGATAGAAATTTTGCCTTATATACTGCTGTAACTATAGCGCCTAGTTCAGTGGTAGCACGTGATATGGAATCCATAAAAATCTGTTCAGTGAATGAATAAATATGCTCAAAATGATACAGAATATATTTAAAACAAGAAAGAAATTTACAGCTAAGGAAAATAAGTAAGACTGAATTGAAGAGCGCTTTAATTGCAAGAAAAAAAGAATTAGTGATGCTCTGCTTGAATTTTATAACTCAGTATAACTTCCGATTTTGAAAAATTCTCATTGGAATTTGCTAAATTGTCCCTCTGAAGTTAACTGCCTTCCACCAGTAGTCAGGATACAAATATGCATCCCTGACCCCAGGCTGATATCCTTTGCATTTTTATTCTTTTATCCTTAGGGGATAACCAATCTGGATCTTCAGGGAAAATAAAGCAAGACAGACTTAATGAGAAGTGATTTTGGAGAGTAATGATGCACTTAAAGTTTTCTGAAATAGCATGGTGTTTCCAACTGTAGAAGTACCACATAAAATAGACAACTCATGAATAAAAATTATTACAACAGTTGGAATAAGCTGGATCTTTAAAAAAATTAAAAAAAATAATTTAGGTCATGAAGATCCTAAAATAGAAAGTGGGAAGTTACCCTGAGTGTGCCAAAAGATTGTTGTTTGGCATACATAGTTTTAGTGTTATATAGAGAAAGTAATAAACGCCATTCGTTAACATGAATAAATGTATACGGTCCTACACAGACCTTTGACCAACATCTAAGTTACTATGCATTAGTGGTTGCTGCCCCAAATCAGACTTATTCAAAGCATTGGGTTAAAGGCTTTACTGTAAAGAAAGTTATGTCTTAGAAAAGGAAACAAAATATACATATATAGATCATCAAAGGGTAATTTGTATGGGAACTTAATGTTCTTCATGTGGTTATTGTGCCCTAAGTATGAGAAAGTATAAGCTAATCTCAAGTTTATCAACTGCACATTCTATATTTAAAACTTACATAAACACAGACACACATTCAATCCACACACACACACACACACACACACACACACACACGAGAGCAACCTTACATTGATCTTTCCTGCTTGAACACAAGAGTATTTTACTTCCAAGCATTAGTAAAATAATCAAGATAAAACATCTGAACAAATAATGTACTCCTATTTGTAATTAGCAGCATTAACACATTACTGAGTTAGCATAGCTCTCAATTTCTCATGAAACAATATTGAAAAGTGGGATCTTGTTTTTTATAGTAAGAGTAGGGGGTGTATTTATTGTATTTAATAAGAATATTGAGCCCTGGGAACAAACAGATAGTTGCTCCTGAGCACATCCTGCTTCAAATGACACCTTGAGACTGCTTAAAATTATAGCTTCCTCTTTTGCAAAAAGAACTCAGCTCGGTGGTCCAACTGTAGCAAACAGGATCTAGGAAAAGTCATTAATGTAGATTCCATTGCCTATGAAACACCCAGTAATTTATATTAACTTTAGGAGGGTGGAAATTCATTTTCTTTTACAGTGCTAATATAGCCCAGTAAGGGTTGGTATACTGTAAATTATTTGTTGAATATTTGTTGAAAGGATGAACTTCTCAGACCTCAGTTTTTCATTAGGAATGAAGATAATAATACCTTATTGTTTTATTCTGGAATTAAAAAGGCAATTTTTTGTGAAAGCCAATAGAAGAGCCCACAATGGTATGTTGCAGGTACTTAAAATATGCTTCATTCCTTGACATGGTGTAAAATGAAACCAGGTAGAGTAGATATTTTTCTCAAAAATACTTATTTTAAGTACCATATTTATAAAAGTAATGAAGCATGCCAATATATATAATATCAATTAAATTGCACTATAATGGATAACTTATAATAATAAAAAATGCTCTTTTCATTACACTCTTATTCCTGCCATTACAACTACTGTCATCCTCTATGGTCAATTTTATTAATTTCTGTGACCAGTCTCAAGAGGATACTTTTGCTCAAAGGTAAGCTACTTTACTAGATTCTTAGTTCCTCAAGGTCAGGGACAAGGCCTCACCTATAGCATCTGTCTGCATCATAAGAAATTGTTGATATTTGGCCAATTATGACATATAGGAATAGCAACTCCATATGGTTCAGCCAGTATCTAGGCAATAAATATTTATTTTTTACAAAGCAGGGATAAAACAGTAACTTTACAGAGTTGGCCTAAAAGTGATGCTGCAATATATGACTATAAACATAATATAAACAGTGCATCCGGGCTTCCCTGGTGGCACAGTGGTTGAGAATCTGCCTGCTGATGCAGGGGACACAGGTTCGTGCCCTGGTCCGGGAAGATCCCACATGCCGCGGAGCGGCTGGGCCCGTGAGCCATGGCCGCTGAGCCTGCGCGTCCGGAGCCTGTGCTCCGCAACGGGAGAGGCCACAACAGTGAGAGGCCCGTGTACCACAAAAAAAAAAAAAAAAAAAAAAAAACAGTGCACTAAGATCATCAGGCAAATGTCTTGCTTTGTGCTATTTGCTCTTGCATCACTGAAACACAATTAATTCTTTGCTTGCATTATTTCCTTTATATGGGATACATCCCCTGGCCACCCAACAACCTCTATAATGTCCATTCCACCAACTCTTTAAGACTCAGGTCAAATGCTACCTCCTCTGTAAGGCTTCTCCAGGCATGTCCTTTCTGTGCTCAGACTCTGCACCTCTGTCTATACACATACCTCAAGAATGTATATAGACTATAACAGCTTCATCAAAGAATATATTCCCAAAATAATCAAATTATTTTTATTTAAAATATATTTAAAGAAACCTTATTTTCCTCTATTTTAAAAAAGAGTTTCTGTTATCCAACTTCGAGATGGCTTATGTACTGTGTTAACATAACTGATATTACAATTTCTAAATAAAAACAAGTTTAATTACCAAAAAAAAGAATGTAGGGACTTCCCTCATGGGGCAGTGGTTAAGAATCTGCCTGCCAATGCAGGGGACACGGGTTCGAGCCCTGGTCCGGGAAGATCCCGCATGCCGCGGAGCAACTAAGCCTGTGTGTCACAACTATTGAGCCTGCGCTCTAGAGCCCATGAGCCACAACTACTGAGGCCATGCACGACAACTACTAAAGTCCACGTGCCTAGAGCCTGTGCTCCACAACAAGGGAAGCCACTGCAATGAGAAGCCCACGCACCACAACGAAGAGTAGCCCCTGCTAGCCACAACTATAGAAAGCCCGCGCGCAGCAACAAAGACCCAACGCAGCCAAAAATTAAATAAATAAATAAATTTATTTTTAAAAAAAGAATGTATGTAGATATATGTATGTGTCTATACACACACGTACATATATACATATAGAATTTATATATATAGTCTCTATACATCTATATACATCTAGAGATATACACCTACATTCAGCTTTACATATATATACATCTATACATATATATGTATAAATATAGATACATCTATATAGATAGATGTATATGGATGTATACAGAATGTATATAGATTATATATAGTATAGGAGTCTACTCTTATGAACGTGTCTCTGCTATTACCTAATTTGAAAGCAACCAAACTTATAGGTACACTGAAAAGACCTTTGATTTCTCAAGGTATTTCATTTGAAAAAAAATCACTGAATTTTATTCTGGAGTTCCCTTATATGTAAATCAGTCTTAAAAAATTTGCGCAGCAAGTCTTTTCCCACACCTTACCAGAAAGAGCATATAAATTCCTGGATTATACAAAACAGAATGACAGACTTTAGGTTATGTAAAATATAAACAATATGGCAATTATCAGCCATGTTTACTTCCTTACTATGTATTAAACAAACAAAAACTTACCAGTCTCAGAAGTCCTTACAGAGAGTAAAGAAGATAACTGATTGCCATGACCAAATCTGGTATATGACCTTACAGAAATGTTATAGAGGGTGTAAGGTTTTAAGTCTCTTAAAATTATGTTTGTCGTTGAGGTGTTCTTCATGAATAAGGCATCTATATTTTGATAGAGCACTTCATAAGCAACAATTATCCCACTGGGTTTCTCAGGTGGTGACCACTTCAAACTTATTTCACTAGCAGTAACATCAATAACTTCAACATCTTGAGGTGATGATTCTGGTTCTGGGGGAAAAAAACCAAAACTTTAAATACATGTATTTTTTCATGCTTATTACTTCAGACACTAAAGGCAGCATGAGGTAGATGGTAATAAGCATGCAACACCATTTGCTTCTTTTTATTAAAACTGCACCTGATACTCTTACCATCTTCTGGAGTTCTCACAAAGATGTCGTTTGCTTCGGACAAAGAACTTTCTCCAACACTGGTTGAGGCAGCCACTCTCATTTTATATTTTGTATATTTCTTTAACCCTATAAGGACAACAGGCAATTTGTTTAAAGTCCTTAAAATAATATTCTTGTATTAGTGCCATTTCACACAGGACTAGTGAAAATAACTTATTTGGGAGACTGGTTCTCTAAATCAGCCTCCTTATAATCCCAATCTCCCAAACTTCCTTGGGATGAGAGCCTTTTTCCATCTTGATGACGTTTGAGTTCTTTCCTAAAATATTAAGGCAATCCTGTGAGGCTGAAGAAATCATTTTTGGCACACTGCAAGGAGTACAGTTGATTTGGCACAAACACCATGTCAGCTCAATTGCTTCAGCTGATTGTCACATACAATCAATCAAGCCATCAATACTGAGTTATTTTGATGTACCAGGCATAAAATCGCCTAGGTTAAGAGTATATTCTTAGGATACCTGTTATCTGATGACTTTATTTGCAGACAAATATAGTTAAAGAAAAACACATCTAATCAAGTAATTTCTGCAAGTATTTTTCAAGATATCCATGGGAGCATAGCACAACAAAATCTGGAATGATGCAACACGTGCCCTGCTGTGTTTAACGGCATAGAGAGATGTGTATTTTCCATCAGAAAAAGAATGTCGAAACAAAACTTTGTTCTACCTGTTATGAGAAAGCTGTTATCTATAGAAGTCATCTGGAATGCTCTGTTTGTATCCAGTTCCATTGCATAAATTGTATAATGAGTTATTTTTCCATTAGGATATTCTGGAGGATCCCAATATAACAAAATAGATGAAGAACTAATATTTTTATAGTTTATAACTTGAATGGAGCTTGGCACTTGAGAAGAAGAGTGAACAATTAATATGAATGAAAAGAAAAGTATTACAGTGTACAAGAGCAATATCTGCAGGTAATTATTTCAAAGGAAATACATTCTTACCTTGCTCACGTGTCCTAACATTGAGAACCGTTGGTGGTCCTTCTCCCATGATGGTGAAAGCAGATACACTAATCATGTGCTCAGTGAAAGGTACAAGTCTCCTGATAACGTAAGACAGCTGTTCAGCAGCAATGTCAGCGATATACTGATTCCTTGAAGTTCCTATTTGAAATCAGTTTTTAAAAAATGTTTGGCTTTGTGATCAAGATCATTCTTGCTCACACAGTGAAATTTTAAACCCAATTTCACATTATTCATTAATCTCTCCATGTAATCCTTTATATGAAAGGTAGATATATAATTAATAATAAATATGCCAAATATACCCCAACAATATACATAAATAGTTTGTGATCATAATATAGTTTTGCTAGTTGTTATACACTGTCCCGGAACAAGAGATTAGTGTTTTGAGAAAATATAACTTTCTAAAAATGACAGGCTAGGAGTTTTTTCTGAAAAGACCATTAGGCAATAATATCAAATTTAAATATTATAAGTCAATGGTGCGTTATAATTTGAAAATCATAGAAATAAGGTTTTATTTGGACTCAAAATTCGCCACACATTTGCTAAATCCATTAGTGATTTAAAGCAAGCATGCTTATAAAACTGCCACATAAATATGTCTGGACAAGGATTTCAGAAAATGTTTTTTAGAACTTGCGCTTACAATGTTAATTAGCATTTAGGCCAAACAAAGTATTTAAGGAAACATCTACATCAGAAATCATGGGCCTCTTAATTTTTAGTGCCTTCTAAAAATTAAGTCTTCTTTGCTCAGGAAAAACAGATCAATGAATGAAGTAAACATATATTAAATGCAATGTGATACTTCTGCCTAATTCCATCATCAATAAAATAACACTTTTAATTTGGAACGGAACAAATCAGAGAAAAAGCATTAAAAAAAATTTTTTTTTCTCACTTAGCATTTTAGAAAAACCAGAGAGATAATTTAGATTTGTGTCTTCTAACCAAGTATTTTTAATTCGCTATATATGACATTCTCTTTTTAGAGACAATAAGATCCATTGACCCTGAAGAGCAAGTGTATACACTAATGACATCACCACATCATTGGGGTCACCTACACCTGTTTATCACCCCATGCACTAGAGTTGTAACTTTCTGACCTATTTACCTTCAGTGACATTTGAAAACCTATTAGTCAAAAACTGCAGAGAGTGTGAGGCCTGTAAATGATTTGAAGATATGTTAATCCCTTCCCATCACACCTGCTTTGGCAACTGTAATAACTGATTGTCTATGCAGCTTGGCTAGAGACTCTAGGGTGCTACTTTCTCTCCGAAGAAGGTCAGATGGGTTAGGAGGGGCCAGCTCCTGCCTGTGTGGCATTTCCATTTGCTGTATGAGGTTCTCCGACAGTTAAAGAAGAAAAAATCTGACTCCAGCCCATGGACCATTAATAATTGGGTTGAACTCCCAGCTAAGGTTCATATCTGTGCTAGCTAGTACTGGTGGTTTAAATACATTTCACAGAACAACAACAAAAATGTACCTACCAACTGTTGAAGGCTGGTCTTCAGCTCTGCTCCTCACAGGAAAGTTATTATGTGGATGACTGTTATACATAATGGAAGCAATCGAGTACAGGTCAGAAGACATCTCTGCCGAACCCTCAAATAATTCTGCCATTGACTCTACTATGTTCACAGTTTCTGGAGCCATGAGGCCTTTTATATACTGCAATTGAAAACAGATATTTACAAAGACTGCACATGACAGTTATGTTTAATAATGGCTTCACTCAAGGACTAGTTTCAAAAACTAGTAATTCTGGAATCATGGTTTTTTTTTAAATAATATTATTTCCATGACTGCTGCCTCTTTCACATTCCAAGATTTCATTCTGAAGCTACTAAAATCCTGCATCATTGTACCCACTGTGATCAATTCCATATCTTAAGATACCAATACTGTATTGTGGGAAAAAGGAGATAATTCGTTTCTGACTTAAGTTAGCTTCTTTATGGTAAAATTAGACATCCTCATGCAAAGGTTTCATGACTAAAATATTTTAACTGCTCACTCCCCAAAAATAAGTGTTCTAGGCTTATTGCTTTATTAATATGTGTTGTGCTCTGCCATCTATATGTCCTCATTTGTTTACGAGGTGTGAGCAGCCTGCATGCCTGGTAGATACATGTCACTAATAATAGTTTAATCTATCATCGAGAGAAGTTACAGACATGAACAAAAATTACATGGCAATAATTTTCAGAGTTCAAGGCAGACCTATCCAAGGCTCTGGATTTAAGGAATATTTTGGGTAACTGTGATTGTTCCTAGACGCCATAATGTATCTCACAAGTGTTGAGTTCACCAAAGTGGCAAATAATGAAGTGAAAACAAAATATCAGGAGCAGATTACAGATATACACAGTAGAGTTTTATGTTGGGACAACAAGAGGACTCTCTCCTTTCTTTTCCACATAGCATAACGGATTGAAAGAGAATGAGAAAATTTGAATATGGTCTAGGTTTCAGATGGTACCAAGACATTACCAGTAATTGTGTCAATTGTGGTAATGGAATTATTGAATAAATTAAAATGTCCATGTTTTGTAGGAATCCATACTTAGGCAAGTAAGAACAAAAAGATATGAAGTCTGGGCTTCCCTGGTGGCGCAGTGGTTGAGAGCCCGCCTGCCGATGCAGGGGACATGGGTTCGTGCCCCGGTCCGGGAAGATCCCACATGCTGCGGAGCGGTTGGGCCCGTGAGCCATGGCCGCTGAGCCTGCACGTCCGGAGCCTGTGCTCCGCAACGGGAGAGGCCACAACAGTGAGAGGCCCGCGTACCGCAAAACAAAAAGCAAAACAAAACAAAAAGATATGAAGTCTGGAATTTATTTCAAAATAGCCGGCATCAACAGCAACAACAACGAGAGACAGCTGGGGCAAGAATGGCAGCATGCTGATAATTACTGAATCCGGGTGATGGGTTAATGGAGACACATTTTATAATACTCTTTTTTTCTCCATTTATACCAGTTCAAAATTTTCCGAAATGAAATAGTTTTGGGAAAAAAAGAAACTGTTGCAAGAACTACTCTCTTTTTGTCAATTCCTTTTCAAGTTCAGTTTCAAAACTCACTCCAAACCCTTTTTTTAAAAAAGAAAACTATTCTATTCCTTCTCAATTCCCTGCTCTCGTACCCTCAGAATTTGTAATTAATTCATAGTATAGGTTTTATTTATTTATAAAATTTTGGTACACCTGTGTTTTAATTATCTTACATGTTTTGGAATTGTGTTTACTCCGAGAGCCAAAAACAGGCTTTTAATTCCTTATTAACATAAAGCACTTAGTATTGTTAAAAAAAGTAGTAGATACTCAGGAAAAACATCGGGAAGGCAAGAAATTTTAAGGCAGTTTACTTATTTAACTAGCTACAAAGACAGCTCATTTAAATATTAACTTTTCTGAAAAATAAAAAAATGGAGAAAAGATGCAAGGATATCTCTAGTTCTCCAAATGATATTTATAAAATAAAATTATCTAAATCCTGTTACATCTTTAGCCAGAAAAGTATTGTGATAAAAAGTAGGGAGATACCAGTAAGATTTACTCTAAGAATATTGTGATAAAGCACTCTGGATAAGGAACCCTATATGGAACAAACTAAAGCTCTTCCATCTTTCAAGGCACACTTCAGCTCTGTCTCCACTGGGAAATCAGAGAAGGCATGAATCACAAACACATAATTCAGAGATGCTCTGGTAGTCCAGTCAATAGTTTATGCCTGAACCACACAGCTGTTTCCACTATCAATCAGCCACCCTTGGAGAATCCAGTGTACAAAGCACTATAAAGGGTACGATGGGGTAATACAAAGAATTTCCCCTGAACTATGATTTTGCATTAAATCTCTCATATTTATACCAATGTCAGATAAGCTTTTGAGAGTTAAACCATCGTATCCTATCAATTAACTAAGTTAAGCATCTCTGTTGACAAACTGCTGTTTCAGGCCTATGAGCTGACCTGAGTTAATTCTATCTGAATTTTCCCAAATTCATTGGAAAGACCCTCCCTAACTACAAATGATTTGAGCATTGGTTTTGTAAAAACCCAGACTGTTACTAATTATCACCGAGTGTACCATGTTGTGAATATTTCCCACACTTTGCCTCTCTAAAAAGGTATTAAGTATTAGGTTTTTCAAAGGATGAAAAAGAAATAATTTTAAGAGCAAAAATGATGGGAAAGAACCAGATCTTAAGAGAGTAATGAGAAGGGGCTGGGAAGTAGGAGTGGAAATTAGGGATATAGAAGGGAATAAAGGCCCATCACAACTCCCAAAAGCTTGGACTCATTGAGTTAGCCCAGCATTCTCAACCTCAGCAGTAATAACATTCTGTGTTAGATAATTTTTTGTTATAGGGAGCTGTCCAGGGCATTGTAGGAAGTTTAGCAGCATCCCTGGTCCCTACACACTAGAAGCATCCTCCCAGTAGTGACAGTGAAAGCTGTCTTCAGAGATTGCCAAATGTCTCCTGGAGAGCAAAACTGCCCCTGGTTGAGGAAAACTGAGTTAGGGAATGTCACAGTTCATCAACATGAAAAGCTTCTCATATGCTACTTAGGAATCTTCAGAATTTATGTGAAAGAATTAGAAGTCTTCAGAGTTAAGTTCCTAATCCACCTGAATAAACCAACCTGATTCTACATGTAACAGTCTTCATTATAACTAATGTGATTTAAAAAAAAAAAAAAGAAAAAAACTCTAGTACATCTATCAACTGCCACTCACTAGAAGTCTGCTCAATTGAATTAATGAAAATTTTGACTTATTCTTAAGAAATGCTTCTCTATTATAAACTATAACATGATTTGTGCTATTATCAACCAGTGGTAGCAAGAAGTTTACAATTAGCATATGTTTGGAAACCTTCTAATGGATACTATATCATTCTGCACATTATTTGGGTGATAAATCCTTAAGACTTGATTCTATTTATGTTCCTAATACTCAATGAAGTAAACTCGTCTCAAGCATTCCTTAACTACCTTCAAGTCCTCGTCCTCAGCCTCAATCTGAAGCAACTGTCCAAGCATTTAGCTGGCTTTCTTCTCATGTTCTTCACTGACAAACACTGATATACTTGAGAAGTAGGTTGGATGAAAGGATGTATCTATACAAATCTCAGAAATTTGTAACACTACATAGCAAAGCAGTGTCTTTGGGGATAAAATGTCCCAGGGTTCAATTAGAATAACAAGTACAGGATGAGATTTTAGTGTGAAATTCAGCTAGAGAGCAATCCATGGAGAGATGACTTTAGGGATTTTCTAACTTTTGTCTCGGCAGAATGAGTCTCCCAAAGAAATTAATTTTATTCTTTGCATTGACAGAAGTAGAAAGTTTACACAAAAGGAGAAAATAATTCTGCTCAATTTGGCTCTAGTCAAACTACATATGGAATATTGTGTTCAGCTGAGAAAGAGGCTCATTGACAAATTGGAAAATATACACAGAAGAGTTATCAATAATATGAAGGACCTGGAAACCATGACTGATGAGAAACTGAGGATGTTAAGCCTTAGGGAAGCCATGACCATTATCTTCAAATGATAAAATGTTAAATCACTGTGCACTGTTATTACTACTGCAGAGACTAACATTTAAAGCTACTGTGTGTCAAGTACAGTGCTAAATACTTTTTCCCAAGTGATATCACTTCATTATAACCTAAAGGGAAAGATATTATTATCTCCATTTTACAGTCATCTGTTCAAGTTCACAAAGCTAGTCATAGCAGAGGTGGGATTGGAACACATTTTCCTGGTTGAAAATCCCAAACTCAAAGTCATTATAAGCTACTGTGTGGGTCTACAGAGGAGAGATGGGACAAACTGGTAAACGTTAGAGGACGAATATTTCAGTCCAAAACAGTTAAAGAACAGGGTAGTTTCTTATTTATCTATGTATATTCTGGACCTATCACAGTGCCTAGAACTTTATAGTTACCTAATAAACACATGTCTGTGAGACCATAAGGAAGCATGGTTTAAAGCTTATAGAACAGGAGCTGCTTTTGTAGTAGTTGATACCCTATTGTCAGAGTTGATCAAATATTTTAGCAGAGGCTGGATTCCCAATCATTTATTAGGCATGTTATAGATGACATTCATATATAAGCTTGGAAGTTGAAATAACAGTCCTCAAACCCTGAGATTAAATTTTCTAATGTATTTCTTCAAATATGTTTTTAAATATCGAGAGTAAAATCTTATATGTATTTCAGCATGCTTAAATAACCTCTGTTTATTAAGAAACAAACAACTCACGAGAGGTCACTGGAAAAAATTTCAATAAGGATGATGAGATCAGGTCAAGCCTAGCACAGGATGATTATATTTTAATACTTTTAAAATTTTTTTTAAATTTTTTTTAAGTTTTAACTTTTATAGTCCTAAAAGGTCATTGGCAATTTATTTATTTTTTTATTATTTATTTTTAACATCTTTATTGGAGTATAATTGCTTTACAACGGTGTGTCAGTTTCTGCTCTACAACAAAGTGAATCAGGCATACATATACACATGTTCCCATATCTCTTCCCTCTTGCGTCTCCCTCCCTCCCACCCTCCCTATCCCACCCCTCTAGGTGTTCACAAAGCACCAAGCTGATCTCCCTGTGCTATGCGGCTGCTTCCCACTAGCTATCTATTTTACACTTGGTAGTGTATATATGTCCATGCCACTCTCTCACTTCGTCACAGCTTACCCTTCCCCCTCCCCATATCCTCAAATCCATGCTCTAGTAGGTCTGTGTTTTATTCCCGTCCTACCCCTAGTCTCTTCATGACATTTTTTTTCTTAGATTCCATATATATGTGTTAGCATACGGTATCTGTTTTTCTCCTTCTGACTTACTTCACTCTGTATGACAGACTCCAGGTCCATCCACCTCACTACAAATAACTCAGTTTCATTTCTTTTTAAAGAAAGTGTCATCATCACGATATACGCACCTGGCTAAAAATGCAAGAGGTGATGAAGGATTTACAATGGAAATACTTCCCTGTATTTTTCCAGTTGCAAGTCTTACACTCCAGAAGCAACACTTTTTTTTTTTTTGAGATTTTTGAAATCAATCGTTTATTTTAATTGAGATATAACTGACATATAACATCATATTACTTTCAAGTGTACAACATAATGATTCAATATTTGTATATTTGTTAGAAGCAACACCTTTAATCATTTCTGTTTTCAGTTCTTATGGCGTTACTTCTAAAATCACTAGATAGCATGCTTATACTGTTCTGTTAAGGCTCACTTACTTTAAACAGTATCAACTGACTTTCTGCTACGACAGGAAAGCTAGATTACTTAAATAGATGCATACTCCCGTTCCCAGTCCATTCTCATTTTTTATTTAGTTACTTTTTTAGTTTAAGTAATATACTTAAATCTGGAAGGAATATTCTCATAGACGCGTGAAACACAAAACAGTGGAGAGACTACAGTGGACAGCCTCTCTCGTGATCCCTCCACTATCCCTACCTCCTGTTGTTCATGCTTTTGTATAATCCCTTCCTCTTGGGTGGGAACTGTGGTTTGCATCTAACCAATGGAATAAGGCAAAGGTGATGTGATGTCACTCTCACAGTTATATTATACAGACTCTCCTAGCTGGCTTGATGAGGTAAATGGCCATGTGGGGAAAGTTTTGTAGCATGAAAATGTGGGGGATCCCCATGAGCTAGAGCTAAGGGTAGTCTCTAGTCAAAGAGCCAGCAAGAATCCAAGGCCCTCAGTTCTACAATCAAAAGGAAATGAAATCTGCCAAAATTCTACATGAGCCTAGAAGTAGATTCTTCCCCAGTCAAGGCTCCAGATGAGAACACAGGACAGTAAGCCACTTAATTGCAGCTGTATGAGACCCTAAGTAGGGAACCCATCTAAGCTGTCTGGATTCCTGACCCACAGAAACTGTGAGATGATAAATGTGAGTTGTTTTAAGCTTGTGGCAAACTGTTATACAACAATGGAAAACTAACGTAGTAAGCTAACAAAAATAGTCCAGGCAAGAGACTATTCAATCCTGAGTTGGGGTGGGGACACAGGAATGAAATATAGAGGTATGAAGGTCACACTGTGGAGGCAGAAATAACTGGCCTTAACATTGAGCGGCTCTTAAATGCTAAGTATAACCAAACTCAGAGGTAATTCCAAGGTTTCAAGCTCTCATGAAGAAAGGATAATGGTGCCATTAACCAAAAAGAGAGACGTCAGGCATATAAAAATGCCATGAAAGCCTTCCAAATGCTTAGACAATGACCTTCAGATCAGAGATCTGTGGTGTGCCCAGTCCAAGGGGTTAGGAATTCTAAGCCTGTTATTTAGTATCTGGGTTTCAAGTCAGCCTCTCTCCAGGCCTTGTTCTTGACCACTAAAACTATTAATTGCCTTTACAGACTTTCTTCTTGTGTCCTGTGGGAAACTTTATATGCCCCCATCACTGTCCCAGAACCTCTGTCTAGTATCTCTTCTTCATTCCAACTTCATCTCCTCCTTTCAATCAAGAACCAAGTCCTGTTATCCCAAAAAGGATGCTTGTTTTGTTTTGTTCTGTTTTATGAGTTTAAATGTGATGAGCCCTGGCAGAACTTCACCACAAACGATTTGAATTAGGGATACAGAGTGTCAGAGAGAAAAATCATCATGGAAAACAAGGCAAAAGAGTCATGAAAATAGGAAGCAGTGATTGAAACTGTGCAGTTATCAAAAAAAAGTGTAATGACATGGCTAAAGACAGAACTCTCTGCAATACCCTTATAATGAAGAAGTTAGAAAGTTGTAAAAGAGCTAGCTTTTTTATTTTATTAATTTTTCATTGCACAAGGCCAAAATTTTTGCATAGTCACAGTATATGAAAGTGGAGCAAGTATTAGGGAGAAAATGGTTGTATCAAAAGCTGGAGAGTAGGAGACAAACGAATGGATTTTGGAGGAGACAGGGAAGATGAGGACAGCTAAAACTATATTACCACCTTATCTGACACTTAGGAGGCCACTGGTGACTTCTAACAAGATTTCAAGGATTTAAACAATTCTTGAGACAGGGTTTGGAGGCTATACTCTGAGAAGTTGAAGAGTGAATAGAAGAGTCCTTATCCTACATCAAGGTCAAGGAAGAGGATAATAAATGAATACACTAAGCCAGAGGTTTTTTTTCTGTTATCTCCTTTACTCCTCATCATATAAGGTGGGTATATAAGCTCTGCTTTAAAAATAAGGTAAGCAAGTCTCCAAAAGTTGACTTGACCAAGGTCATAGATCTAGAAAAGGGCAGAGCCCGGTCTAGGACCCTGGTTCATTTGGATTTAGAGCCTCTGCCATATGTCTCCCCACATCAACCTCTTGAAAGGTGAACCCAAACACCAATCACATGGGGAAGCAGAAATATCAATAAAGCGCCTGATCTAATGAAGAAAGATACAATCACAGAAATAAAGTATAATGTCTCCTTTTATTGAGACCTAAGGAAACTAATATTGAGTCCCAATGAGGGTGAAAGGTCCACTGCCATGATTAATAATTACAACAGGTCACAATTATTTAGCACCAAACTTACCATATTCCAGGTATAGTTCTAAGCTCTTTACACACATTAATCCACTAAACCTTCATTAACAATCCTGTGTTATAGGGACTCTTAGAGTCCCTATCTTAGAGAAGAGGAAACTGAAGTTCAGAGAGGTCAAGCCTACTTTCTCAAGGTTAAACCATCACTACAGGCAAAACCAAGGTTTAAACCCAAGCATATTTTCTCCTAGGTCCATGCACTTAACCTCTCTGCTGTACAGCCCAGTAAGTGACCAAATTAGGATATAAGCTCAGATTTGTACAGTACCAAAGCTCATGTTCTCTCTACTATGTCACAGAGACTGCAGATCATATAGATATAGGCAGAATAACAAAGAAGTCATTCCAGTATCTGTTAGTTTCAAGAGAAAAAGAGATGTGGCTTGCCATTCAATAGATGTCATTACAAGTGAGAGACATGTCACTCAGTCCTAAAATAGTGAAGTATCTAATTTAAGGCCTTCTCAGCAGGAGCAGAGGATTAAGCTTTTGCCCTTTGCCTGAGTTGTCAACTAAAGTATCAGAGAAATCATAACTCAACATTTTTGCACAGAGGAATGGAGTCAACATTGGATTAAAATTTAACCCTGGGCCAGAGATGTCAAATGACCTGGAGTAATAAGTCCTGGGTGGCCAGAATGCATTAAGCACATAGTGAGGTCAACTTTCAGGTAGGTGTCAGAAATGGAGGAGAGCTTGGACTAGAAATAGAATAGATAATATATGTGGAAATAGGAAAAAACAGTGATTCTGGATCAAAGGAGTGGAAGCTAATTACTGAATAACCATCAGGTAGTACCTCTAAGGTACAGAGATTGCTACACTCACTGGTCCCAAGTATATTTAATTTTTGTGAGCCCCAGGAGCCACCAATATCTGGATACAACTAGTCTGCAGCCTTAGGGGGAACTCACAAGTGAACAGCTGGCTGGATGAGGTGAATGAAGACAGTGAAGGAAAATCACTGCTTCCTAACAGAAACAAAGGGAGAAAAGACTCCCGGAGTGAAAAGAAGCAAACATTGTCCTCTTATTTTATATCTATGAAATGATTTCATCTCTTTTATTTATTTGATTTCTTTAATCAAATGTATATTGTTTGTTTGTTTTTAAATGAGGCAGCTTTGAGAAATTTGGCTTCCTAAGTAGGTCAAATGATTTGTCAACAACAGCTACTAAAATTACTGTGCCTTTCTTTGGCAACTATTCCAAATTACAAGCACAGCCTTTGAAGGAGTACTTAAATCATAACAGGAGTTTCCAAACAATTCATTAACTTAATTACCATAACAATATTCACTTATGGAAGTACCTTTAGTCCTGCTTAATTGCTCAATTAACATTTTTCATTGCTAAAAAAGAATAATAGCACTTAACTAATAATATATGTCCTAAAATGAACTATGATGAGCTAGATTATCGACATAGCCTAAATTTACTTCATTTTGTACTTTGAAGCTCGTCAAATATTTTATGTTTGCATGTTGGCAAATCTTCCAAGTTATCAGGGCCAAAACCAAGTAGAAAGGGCTCACCAAGATAAGAAATTAAAGTGCAATACCTCATCTTTTCCTGTGAGCAAAGTATTTTCCAATATTACTCCTGTCTCAGAAACTAATACTTTCACTCGATATTGGTTAATGATTCCATTTGGTTGTCGTGGTTTCTTCCAAGTAATGCTTATTTCTGTGGCTTCTACTTCTGCAACTTGTAAATCAAATACTGTACCTGGAACTAAAAAAAGAGAATAAGAAGGGAAATTTAAAAATACATTCTCAAATTTTTAAAAATTCCCTTAATTCTTAGCTCATGATTGAAGATATATAAGCAATTCTATTAGAAAACAGACTAAAACAATTTACTAATTTATTAATAATTAAATTTGTATCTGATTGTTTAAAATATAGATATTTAAAGTTAAATTTCTACCTGTGGTTCTCAAAATGTACACAAGAAACAGAATAACATGGAAAAATTTTCCCAAATCAAAATGTCACAACATTTGTTCAAAACAAATTAATTAATAAAAATAACTTCCCAGGGAAAGTTGTTTATGACTGATGAATGCCCAGTAGAAATCCTGAAGACGTTACAAAAATTACAACATACCAAAAGATAATACCCAGAATACCATGAATGAAATTACATGTAGTTGGTAAAAATCAATTAGGCAAATTTTAATTCATTACATTAAATTGTTTGAAGAGTTGATTGATATTTTCCTGCTGATTTTACAAATTAATTATGTGAATCTCAAATTTCAGATGCCCTCACTCTTTGCAATAGTAAAGAAAAAGAGAGAACTGACAATTGGTTTAAGATAAAGCCAGAAGTACTTAAATTCTAGTTAGAAAGTCATCAAGTGGTAATCATTTTGTAATGTATAAAAGTATAAAATCACTAAATAAATAAATGAATGAATGAAATGTATGTAGGTATGTATCTATGTATGTCACCAAGAGCAACCTCTAGGAAACCTCCCAGGGCCACAGGAGTAATGAACCAAGAGTAAACCTGCTCTGGGCACTTGTCTACTTTCTGTCTATAGTTCATTGTATGATTACAAATAACCAATTCACCCCTCCACCTTTAGTTTCCCTATCTATACAATGGGTGTGATTAAAACTTTCCTATCACTATACAAAGTTAGGAACAAATTCAAAAGACTTTATAATATGTTGGTTCAAGAAAGAGAAAATGAGATGTAAAAATATTGTCCTTTATGATTAGGACGTGGTCACACATTAGATTCATTTCCCTAATTTCCCTATTTCCCTAAGCTGAGATATTTCACAGTAGTACAGGTTTATCAAATTCCAGTTAGAAGAAAGACATATTAGGGGTATAATACAAATGAAGAATGATGCTATTCTCCTTTAAGATAACAAAAAGGAATTGAAAATTAATGTCACAACTCCTATAAATATTATAATTAATGAACCTAATTATGCTTAAGTTAACCATGTAGTAAGCTCCTGTAACCATGTAGTATTTTATCCAGTAGATTAAGAGTTGTTTTTTTTTCTTTGTCTCTATGAAGTAATCAGTAAAAACAAAATCTCCCTGGATATTATAACAATGTAAATATTTCTAAATGTTTGTTGACTAGTTAATGGCTAGATGGATGAATTCTGGACTAAGAGCATATCTGATTACTGCAGTCAAATTTCCAGTGTCCAGTATGGGTAAAACCTGTGCTCAAAACTGAAATAAACATAACATGGGTACACCTATAATTTGCCAATTATTTGCATCTCCTTTTCTAAAAACATTTTGGTATATCTCTATATAGAAGAATAACTCTTTAGATTGATTTCCCCAAAGGTGTTCCAATCTGAAGGAAAAATAGTTTGACCTTTGAAAGACTGAGGAAGAGTTCTAGGCTAGAACCCTACAATCACTGATTGATTCATTCATCATTCAACAGACTGAGGACTCATCATACAGTCACTGTTCTAGGCGCTTGAGGAAGGAATAAAACAGATAAAATCCTTTGCATAGGTCACCTCTTACACGTTTTATTTCATTAACATACTGTTCCTAAAGCTTATGTTTCTATCATCATATATGCCAATATACATTTTTCAAGAGTAGAGGACCTTTCTAATTAACCATGTAGTGTGAGAACAACACAGCTATTTAAATAGCAAAACTCCAATTCCACCTTTCTTTGACATTTTATTTTGGGGTCTCTATGTAGACAAACTCTCAGTATTGCATAACATAAATCAAAGAAGAGACCTGGCACTTTTCCATCTAATTTGAACTCATGTAGAATCTTAACTGAAAAAGCCAGTTTAATAACTACATTGATCAGATTAATCAAATAACTAAATCCTGCCTACTATAAAATAAGTGAAATGGTCAGTCCCATGTGATATAACATAATAATGTAGTAGGATACCAAACATTACCCAGTACAGCAGTATATTTAAAATGTACTGTCTCTTATTCTGTTAGCCAAACCTAAAAATAGTAGCAAACACTGTTTCTCTTTTGATTTATACTTTTCAATATAATTTAGTAAGTATTGCCCCATGACACTAATGCCTAAAGTTACAATCCGACATTAACTGGTTCTATGTTACCCTAAAAATGTACCCCAAACTTGTGTAAGAATGATTCTAAGGCTGTCTCCTTTTTTTATGAAAGAAGAAAAAGCTTAGGGGATAAAGGAAATGGAGTAGACAGCATTGTATCTTGTCTTTAGAAAGATACTTGATATGTTACACCACAAATTCTTATGGGGAAACCAGAGAAGTATGGATTAGATCAAACTTCTTTAATATTGATACCAAATTAACTAAAGAAAATCAAACACACAAAGCAATTATTCATGGTTCAGCATCAATTCTGAAGGTGTTGTCCATGGGGATGACCTAAGAATCATTCTCAAGTCAATACATCTATACATTTTAATAAGAAATGGGAAACAGAGTACACATATGATTGGTAAAAATATATTCCAAATGATTTGGAGTTGGCAAATGAAAAATTCTTAGAAAAAAATGAAATGGAGACAAACGGCATTGGGGTAGAGAAAATACAATAAAATAAGTCTGCCATTATCTAGCAAATTAAACTTCCATTAGAAGTGAACTTTGCAAAAATCTACTGAAAAATAAAAGTCACGGAGAATCCTAAAAAACACAAAGTTCAGAGTTTCTCAGTGATCTCCCTGCAAAGATGTTGCTACTATAGGCAGAAAGTAGCAAACAGAAACTACTAAGGACAAATGTCTGCACTTCCATAGTCTATCTATAGGGGAGTAAATATGGATTTCAATACTTTTGTTTGCTTTTAAGAAATGATGTTAACCTCCTTAAAAGATATTTGACACTAGTGGCAGAGAAGTTTTAGGGGATATTGAAGCAACAAAATTTACTTAAGTTTCTTTAATCCCGATACAAATAATAAGAAAATTCTGTTGCCTATGTTATATTCAGCAGATTACCTCATTTTGAAATAGGCAACTATGATGTCTTATAACATTAGAGATTATTAAATTATCATTTTTTCCAAAACCATCTCTTCTTCATGCCTATGTAGAAATCTGCTCAGTAAAATATTAACGGATATGTAGAAACATTATGAAATACATAGGATAACTGCTTTAACAACATCATGTTGATTTTCTTTGATAAAGTAGACCATGGACCATATGATTTTCAGTATTAGAGAAATCAGCCCGATTAAAATGTGATAGCACATATTTTCTATAAGAAATCAATTCAATATTTTTCTATGAATATCTGGAGATTTGTTAGAACCCCAGTTGTTTTTTTGTTTTTTTTTTTAAACATCTTTATTGGAGTATAATTGCTTTACAATGGTGTCTTACTTTCTGCTTTACAACAAAGTGAATCAGTTATACATATACAAATGTTCCCATATCTCTTCCCTCTTGCATCTCCCTCCCTCCCACCCTCCCTATCCCACCCCTCTAGGTGGTCACAAACCACCTAGGGGATCTCCCTGTGCTATGCGGCTGCTTCCCACTAGCTATCCACCCTACGTTTGGTCGTGTAGATATGTCCATGCCACTCTCACTTCGTCACAGCTTACCCTTCCCCCTCCCCATATCCTCAAGACCATGCTCTAGTAGGTCTGTGTTTTATTCCCATCCTACCCCTAGTCTCTTCATGATATTTTTGTTTTCTTAGATTCCATATATATGTGTTAGCATACTGTATTTGTTTTTCTTCTGACTTACTTAACTCTGTACGACAGACTCCAGGTCCATCCACCTCACTACAAATAACTCAGTTTCAGTTCTTTTATGGCTGAGTAATATTCCATTGTATATATGTGCCACATCTTCTTTATCCATTCATCTGTTGATGGACACTTAGGTTGCTTCCATGTCTTGGCTATTGTAAATAGAGCTGCAATGAACATTTTGGTACATGACTCTTTGTGAATTATGGTTTTCTCAGGGTATATGCCCAGTAGTGAGATTGCTGGGTCGTATGGTAGTTCTATTTGTAGTTTTTT
>NC_041219.1:15556436-15557053 GCF_002837175.3 Physeter macrocephalus | reverse complement strand
AGCTTTTAGTTTCATTAGGTCCCATTTGTTTATTTTTGTTTTTATTTCCATTTCTCTAGGAGGTGGGTCAAAAAGGATCTTGCTGTGATTTATGTCATAGAGTGTTCTGCCTATGTTTTTCTCTAAGAGTTTGATAGTGTCTGGCCTTACATTTAGGCCTTTAACCCATTTTCAGTTTATTTTTGTGTATGGTGCTAGGCAGTGTTCTAATTTCATACTTTTATATGTACCTGTCCAGTTTTCCCAGCACTAGTATAGTCTGAAGTCAGGGAGCCTGATTCCTCTAGCTCCATTTTTCGTTCTCAAGATTGTTTTGGCTATTCGGGGTCTTTTGTGTTTCCATTCAAATTGCGAAATTTTTTGTTCTAGTTCTGTGATAAATGCCAGTGGTAACTTGATAGGGATTGCACTGAATCTGTAGATTGCTTTGGGTAGTAGAGTCATTTTCACAATGTTGATTCTTCCAATCCAAGAACATGGTATATCTCTCCATCTATTTGTATCATCTTTAATTTCTTTCATCAGTGTCTTATAATTTTCTGCATACAGGTCTTTTGTCTCCTTAGGTAGGTTTATTCCTAGATATTTTATTCTTTTTGTTGCAATGGTAAATGGAA
>NC_041219.1:15553747-15556287 GCF_002837175.3 Physeter macrocephalus | reverse complement strand
ATTTGGATTCCTTTTATTTCTTTTTCTTCTCTGATTGCTGTGGCTAGAACTTCCAAAATTATGTTGAATAAGAGTGGTGAGAGTGGGCAACCTTGTCTTGTTCCTGACCTTAGTGGAAATGGTTTCAGTTTTTCACCATTGAGGACGATGTTAGCTGTGGGTTTGTCATATATGGCCTTTATTATGTTGAGGAAAGTCCCCTCTATGTCTACTTTCTGCAGGGTTTTTATCATAAATGGGTGTTGAATTTTTGTCAAAATCTTTCTCTGCATCTACTGAGATCATATGGTTTTTCTACTTCAGTTTGTTTATATGGTGTATCACGTTGATTGATTAGCGTATATTGAAGAATCCTTGCATTCCTGGAATAAACCCCCCTTGATCATGGTGTATGATCCTTTTAATGTGCTGTTGGATTCTGCTTGTTAGTATTTTGTTGAGGATTTTTGCATCTATGTTCATCAGTGATATTGGCCTGTAGTTTTATTTCTTTGTGACGTCTTTGTCTGGTTTTGGTATCAGGGTTATGGTGGCCACATAGAATAAGTTTGGTAGTGTTCCTCCCTCTGCTATCTTTTGCAAGAGTTTGAGAAGGATAGATGTTAGCTCTTCTCGAAATGTTTGATAGAATTCGCCTGTGAAGCCATCTGGTCCTGGGCTTTTGTTTGTTGGAAGATTTTTAATCACAGTTTCAATTTCAGTGCTTGTGATTGGTCTGTTCATATTTTCTATTTCTTCCTGGTTCAGTCTCGGCGCTTGTGCATTTCTAAGAATTTGTCCATTTCTTCCAGGTTTCCATTTTATTGGCATACAGTTGCTTGTAGTAATCTCTAATAATCTTTTGTATTTCTGCAGTGTCAGTTGTTACTTCTCCTTTTTCATTTCTAATTCTATTGATTTGAGTCTTCTCCCTTTTTTTCTTGATGAGTCTGGCTAATGGTTTATCAATTTTGTTTACCTTCTCAAAGAACCAGCTTTTAGTTTTATTGATCTTTGCTATTGTTTCCTCATTTCTTTTTCATTTATTTCTGATCTGATCTTTATGATTTCTTTCCTTCTGCTAAATTTGGGGTTTTTTTGTTCTTCTTTCTCTAGTTGCTTTAGGTGCAAAGTTAGGTTGTTTATACGAGATGCTTCCTGTTTCTTAAGGTAGGATTGTATTGATATAAACTTCCCTCTTAGAACTACTTTTGTGGCATCCCATAGATTTTAGGTCGTCGTATCTCCACTGTCATTTGTTTCTAAGTATTTTTTGATTTCCTCTTTGATTTCTTCAGTGATCACTTCGTTATTAAGTAGTGTATTGTTTAGCCTCCATGTGTTTGTATTTTTTACAGATCTTTTCCTGTAATTGATACCTAGTCTCATAGCGTTGTGGTCGGAAAAGATACTTGATACGATTTCAATTTTCTTAAATTTGCCAAGGCTAGATTTGTGACCCAATATATGATCTATCCTGGAGAATGTTCCATGAGCACTTGAGAAAAATGTGTATTCTGTTGTTTTTGGATGGAATGTCCTATAAATATCAATTAAGTCCATCTTGAGAACACTGACTTTTGTATGGACACATCACTGACAATCTAAGAGACTGTTTGATCATGTGACTAAAATTTAAAAATGATATATAGGTGAAAATGTTATGTGGGATTTCTGAAAATTTTCTTATATTGAATGTAGTTAGCCCTTCTTCCTCCTTTCTCCATTCTGTTCTTTGGAGTGTTGGTGTGATAGCTAGAGTCCCAGCAACTATCTTGCACCACAGAGTTGGGGACCACACATCAAGGATGATGGAGCAGAGATTCTGAAAAATCCTGGGTCTCTGCTGACCATGCAATGGCCATGTCAGCCCTGAATTACCTGCCTTTGGACTTCTGCCTCATTTATACTTTTATTTTTCAGGTTTTGTTATTCATAGGAACTTGGGGTCCGAGTCAACCACCAACTAGGTGATCACAATGCCATAATAAATTTAACAGAGGAAAAAAAATAAAGCAGGTGAAACGTCAACCTAGCCATAACAATTCTCAGTAGGACATTCATAGAACATTTAACCTCGAACAGTGAACCCTTCTTGATATGTCCTTTAAGATGCACTGAAACCATTTTTAAGGGTACTGTCCAGTAGTATTAAGTACATTCACATTGTTGTGCAAACATCACTACCATCCATCTCTCCAGAATTCTTTTTATCTTGGAAAACTGAAACTCTGTACCCATTAAAGAGTACTCTCCACTCCCCCTCTTCTCAGACCCTGGAAACCACCATTCTACTTTTTGTCTCTATGAACTATTCTAGATCTCTCATATAAGTGGAATCATAGAATATTTGTCTTTTTGTAACTGATTTATTTCACTTAGCATAATATCTTCAAGGTTTTGTATGGGACTCTCTGTGCTTCCTGGACTGGATTAACTCTTTCCTTTCCCATATTCGGGAAGTTTTCAACTATAATCTCTTCAAATGTTTTCTCAGTACCTTTCTTTTTCTCTTCTTCTTCTGGGACCCCTATAATTCAAATGTTGGTGCATTTAATGTT
>NC_041219.1:15518817-15553624 GCF_002837175.3 Physeter macrocephalus | reverse complement strand
TCTCTTGTGGACCAGTGTCCTGAAGTTGGTTCTCCCACCTCAGAGACACAGCCCTGACGCCTGGCTGGAGCACCAAGAGCCTGTAATCCACACGGCTCAAAATAAAAGGGAGAAAAAATAGAAAGGAAAGAAAGGCAGGAAGGGAGGAAGAAAGAAAGGAAGGAAGGAAGGGAGGAAGGGAGGAAGGAAGGAAAAAAGGAAGGAAGAAAAAGAGAAGATAAAATAAAGTAGGATAAAATAAAGTTATTAAAATAAAAAATAAGCAAGAGCTATACAAACACAATCTCACACAGCAGCACACACATACACACTCACAAAAAGAGCAAAAGGGGAGAATAATAATATATCTTGCTCCCCAAGTCCACCTCCTCAACTTGGGATTATTCGTTGTCTATTCAGGTATTCCACAGATGCAGGGCACTTCAAGTTGATTTTGGAGCTTTAATCCGCTGCTCCTGAGGCTGCTGGAAGAGATCTCCCCCTCTCCTCTTTGTTCGCACAGCTCCTGGGGTTCAGCTTTGGACTTGGCCCTGCCTCTGCGCGTAGGTCGCCCGAGGGCGTCTGCTCTTCGCTCAGACAGGATGGGGTTAAAGGAGCTGCTGATTCGGGGTCTCTGGCTCACTCAGGCCGGGGGGAGGGAGGGGTACGGAATGCAGGGCGAGACTGCGGCGGCAGAGGCCAGCATGACGTTGCAGCAGCCTGAGGTGCGCTGTTCGTTCTCCCGGGGAAGTTGTCCCTGGATCCCGGGACCCTGGCAGTGGCGGGCTGCACAGCCTCCCGGGAGGGGAGGTGTGGATAGTGACCTGTGCTTGCACACAGGCTTCTTGGTGGCGGCAGCAGCAGCCTTAGAGTCTCATGCCCGTCTTTAGTGTCCGCTCTGATAGCCGAGGGGAGTCTCATGCCCGTCTTTAGTGTCCGCTCTGATAGCCGAGGCTCGCGCCCGTTTCTGGAGCTCCTTTAAGCGACGCGCTTAATCCCCTCTCCTCTCACACCAGGAAACAAAGAGGCAAGAAAAAGTCTGTCTCTCTGGCAGCTCCACGCCCGTCTCTGGAGCTCCTTTAAACGGCGCTCTTAATCCCCTCTCCTCGCGCCACAGGAAGCAAAGAGGGAAGAAAAGGTCTCTTGCCTCTTCGGCAGCTCCAGACTTCTCCCGGACTCCCTCCCGGCTAGACTTGGTGCACTAACCCCTTCAGGCTGTGTTCACGCCGCCAGTCTTCTCCCGGCTTCTAATCGAAGCCCGAGCCACCCCAGTTGTTTTAAAATATATTAATTTAAAAGCTGGTCCTAATTTTTATATAGACTATACACTACTTTTAAATATGGAGAAAAAAATAAATTGAGTAACTAATTAGACTACAAAGAACCCTGTTGTATTAATGAATAAAAAGAATAATCTAAAACTAAGGTATAAATTTTAATTGAAAGTATATAGTTCTAATGAGTTATTAGATTGTTCTCATATAAAGATTCCTTTATGGCAAAGTTTTAATTAGTGGGACCAGGATTAATTAGTGTTATCGGAGTCTACATTCATTGCATTTGCCCCAGTATTCCACTAAAACTCCCTGAGAACTCCATGGAGAAGCAGGCATGCAGAGGTAACAACTGTGCCACGCCTGCCCTTAGAGAAACCCACCTGTTGCCAGTGGGCTCTCCTGAAAGCCACCTGGATGTGGTCTACATGGTGAGTAGTTCAGGAGGCAGTAGGATAAAACTCAGGATACACTGCTCATTACACAGGGCAAGTAGAGTCATCTATTCAAAATAACTTGGTGTGAAAAATAACCCATGTGAAATATGTTGAACAATGTCCTTAAAATTCTACTTATTATTTTGTCAATAAAAAGTACAGATATAAAGAAAGGGAAATAAATGCTTAAACGATATCCCAAATAAACAAAATGGCACTGTATGTGGCAATGTATTATCTATTTCCCTGTTTTGGTCAGATGCTGTAGGCCAAGAATGATGACAATAAAACAATAATCTTAAATTGTGGATTCAGTTTAGGAGCACCAAAATTGGCTTGGTTTGAAAGAAGATTGAATTTATTTAATTGCATAACATGAGAATAGAAATTGGTCAGTTGGGTTGGTTGAGAAAAGACCAAATTCAAGGGCTCTAAGTTTGAGGAAGGCCAGATTGCTCTGTGGTGTTTGACAGCCATCCATAAATCTGTCTAGATTTCTTGAAAATGCTTAAGAGCAGGTTTAGGTGGATGTGGGAGAAATTTCAGGTCTAATGGAGAAGACATACAATGCTAAGACTCTTCTGATAGAAATACAATGGAAAAAGTTTTGTTATGAAAAAATGAGAACATTTTGTTAATGAGTGTGCATCTCTTTTTTAACCTGTGTATTGAAACCGTAAACACATTAGAATTTTCATTTGAAATCGACGTAACATAATTTTTACATTCTTTCAATAGCAAAATATTATCAAGGGTTGTTCTTTGAAATGGGGGAGAAGTACAAAATTCCCTAATAGTTGCTGCCCTCTCATGGTGAAACACTTGAATGATTTATCTGGGGAAGGTATGCCCAGCCTCATGTGTGTGTGTATGCACGTGCGTGTGTGCACACTGTGTACTTAATTCACAAGTTACTGTATGTTAGCTATGACACAAACAAAATCTGAAAACTTTTTCAAGTGTTAGTGTGACTGTAAAAAAATTATTGTATTCTCCTAAATAATTACAATATCTAAATAGAAATGAAGGCATTGAGCAAGTTTGGTGTGGGCCCAGAAAACAGGTTGTGAAATGGCATGGTAACATTTTTTTAAACACTACAGTTCGCCTTAGACTGTGACGTTTAATATATACAAATAAAAAAATTCTTCAGGAGAAACTTTTTAAAATAATTTCAGTATATTCTGGTAAATTTATATTAGGCACCTTCCAGAAATCCTCACTTCCTTAGAATATCCTTTTGATTATAAATATACTTTGTTATAGGCATTGTGGGATACATGGATTTCTCTGAACATTATTTTGTGGGAAGATAGAGTCAACATTAAATAATGTGGTTTAAACCAAGTTAAATGTGTTCATTTGTTTAAGTATTCTTGAGATTTTGCCAGTATTATTCATTGTGAATTATGCAGGCTGATACTGCATGTAATGTTTCCTATAATGTTTACTTGATCTTTGGTCCCTCTTATTATGAAGCATGCTATGGATTTAGTGTTCTAAGGAACACATGTTCAGAATGTACTAGGTAGTAATCTGATAAGGAAATAACATGAATTAGGTAAATATCAACCAAATAGCTTCTAATACAATGTTTAACCGATGCAATAAAATTCTCATTAACACACTAGAGGAGGTGTTCGTACCTTCTGGAGGAGTGAATACTGAAATATTTGACTTGGGTCCAATCCCTGCACTGGTTTCAGCCGCAACATACACATCATACTTTGTAAATGGTGTTAGATTAGTGAATGCAAACTTAAGGTCTTTTGTGCTATTATCCAAAATCTGACCTGCAAAAAGCAAAAGATTATTGTGGATTATTTACTCTTCAAGCATGTAATCATTCTTACATTTAAGTATAGAGCAATTAAGGTGTTAGCCTATGCACTAACATTCACTATTACAATTTTAAAAGTGAATATATCTTAAACATTTAGCTTAGTATCACACTGGTGTCAATTTATTTAAAATGGAAAAAAAATGAAAATCTTGCAGGATTTAAAATTACTTTTATATAAAGCCCTATTGAACCACAGTGTTATTTTTTGACATAGTTAAAATGAACACATTAGGTTTTACCAATATAAAAACAGTGACAGTGTTTGATACTCAAATTCATTCAATTAAAATGCTAAATATTCTCACTATCTTCTATAAAAAGATATACTTAGAAAATTTCTGTAGCTTAGCTTCTGAGCAAAATTTCTTAACTGGGCCATCATCAAAATTCCTTAAATCCTCAACTTTATCTCTGAATAGTTTTTTCCCCTTCTTGCTCTAACTGAAACCTAGCTCTCCCCTGAGACCACTGCTTCTGTTCCCTACAGACACCCTGAATGGTGGGGACTGATTTTTCCCCGCAACTAGGCGGTCAGGTGTGGTAGTGTTCTCCTTGCTCCTCTTTGCTCTTAGACAATTCTAGCTTCTCCTTAGAAAAGCCCACAGCTTCAGCTCTCATGCCATCGGTGACATCCACTGACTCTCATTGTTGTAGTGATCTGTGGACCCCAGGGTCACTCACTCTCATTCTGGATGGTTTAGCTCCTGCTTCAATGGCATTTTCTTCAATGCTACCATCTTAGTTTGTGGTGATTTCAATAACCTTAGAGATCATCCTTAAACTACTTCAAGCTCTCCTTAAATAATCCAGTCCTCCACCTGATCTCAGTCACTCCCTCACAGTCATAATAGACATCGCTATTACCAATAACTGCAAATCCTAAATTATCTCAATTTCATGCAGCTGTCTCTGACCACACTTCCTGTCTCCTGATCACTACTCTAGAAGCCAGAACCAACAATTCTTTGGGACCTCCAATCCATTGATCTTACCACCTACTTTATTTTATTTTGTTTGGTTCCTCACCACTTGAGGTCTACTCTTTATCCAGCCTCAGTGTCATTGTCAGTAATAATCACTGCCTTACATAAGCCCTGTCTTGTTGAAGGTAACTGGAGAAAAACACAAATCCACTCTGACTGATACCACTTTATTCATCACCACACTTCAAATGAGCCCTAAATGGTACTCAGCACCTTACTTAACTTCAGTAGTACAGTCACTCTCTACTCTTCTAGATGAATATTTATACTTTTTCTTCCCAGTTAATTGGAAAAATTAATCATTCAGAAGACATGTGCCACATACTCCCACCAACACAACTACCTATGTACAGCATCTGCACCCACAGACTCTGCCTTATAACCTGTTACAATGGATAAACCATCTGGATTATCTCAAACCAATCCCTACATTTGAGCAAAAGATCTCATTTTCTGCCTACACAAAGATATCTTTCCAATAATTCCTGCCTTTCTTATATCAACATATCCTTTTTTAAATTTATTCCCATCAGCAAACAAACATGCTTTGCTTGTTCCCTCTAAAATGAAAACCTGTCAATGCTGCTTACCCCGCACTCCCACTACCCACTTCCATTCACTGCTTCACTTTGCAGCAGAACTCAAGAGTTGTCCATTACCCACTGCTCCAATTCTCTTCTCCCATTCTCTCTTCAGTCTACTCCAAGCAGGCATTTACCCCACATACTCCATCATAACTGCTCTTGGTAAGATCACTAATGACTTCCAGGTTGCTAAATTCGATAGTTACTAAATACATTCTCTTGACTTACCAGCCTCACAGATACAAGAGTACTTTGTCAAAATTTTGTAAAATAGTACTGATAGAAAAGGTATGTCTGGGTATCCATGTGTGTCTATGTATTAAGGAGGGAGGGGGAAAAACAGACTACCATATCTTTAGGCCTGCAAATATTTCAGAATTTTAGGAGCATAACGTACTCAGGGATGAGAAATAAAGTTTACTCATGTGTTTCATGATAGATTCCTAGAAGTTCCCAAATGAATAATTTGGACATTTGTCGATTTTTCCACTCTTCCAAATAAATGATAATATGTGAGTTTATGTTATTTCATTACTATCTGAAATAAACTTATTTCATAGAACCATAGAATGCAGATTATGAAAGAATTGTAGAGTTTACTTAATTAACTTCTACTAATACAGTTTTTGAACCCCTTAAAATATTTGACAAGTGGATGTCCAGCTCCTCCTTGTTCATAAAGATGGTGAACTCGCTACATTATGAAGTTGCCCATATTACTTTTAGAGAGCCCAATTATTAGAAATAGTTTCTTTCTTCTAAGCAGAAATCTGATTTAATATAACTGAAGCCCATTGTTCTTCATATATTTGCAATCAGAGTAAGTCAAGGTCCTCCTGTTCAAATATGTGAAGACGTGTATCTCCTCTAATACTTCTCTTCTTGAGGGGTTATCCTTTGTTCTTTCAGCTCCTTGTCATGAAATATGGAACATGGACAATGTTTTACCCTCCTTATACTTATTTATGATTTTAAACAAAAAGTTCAACGAGCCTCACTTCCTTATTACTTCTTTTACTGTTTGCTTCAACTATAGGGTCTTTTAAAAACAGTTAAATACTTTTTAAAAGTTTGATCATAGTAACATATTTTATATAATTCTTACTCCAAAAGGTAAACACAAAACTGATTAAGACTTACCTGATGGTCCATATAATTCAACTCTGTAACTAAATTTTCCTGTAACTGTAGTTGGTGGGTCCCATGAAACTGAAAAGGACTTCCCTGTAATGTTACCTATTACACAGTTTTGTGGTGGTCCTTCAGGCACTAAAATGATTACAGAAAAAAAATGAATAAATATTAGATATATATTTAAAATTTAAAAGCACCTTATTAAATACACAAAATCAGAGAAAAAATAAAAGGTCACACAGTAAAGTGTTTGTTTTTTCAACCTACAAAAAGAAAAAATAGGCTATAATTGAAGAATTTGAATAAGTGGTGGACCATTAGATAAACTCCTTATTTGCAACAATTACTATTTTTAGTTTATGCTGTATATGATTGCACAGGGTGTTTTACTCCTATATAGTTCATTGTACAGTTACATCGTCTTGAAGCATTTATATGTATTGCATTCAACAAGCCCTGGGCATCTGGCTTGATAAAAGCTCTCCCTCTGGTTTACACAGGTAGAAGGGGCAAAGAAATAACTCAACCTTCAGAATCTGTTGGCAGTGATTTTACTTTTTATATCAATATCTGTATTTGGTTCTGAGAGGAAATTTATAACCTATATTCTAATGTAACATTGGTAACATTTAAAAATACTCTTTTTCATAGGTGTTTCTATATTAAAAAATACCTTTCTTTTAATTGAAATGAAACATTTCAAATATTTTTTAAAACAAAGTTCTTGTCTACCAAATTTCACTTTGTGTGACCTTCATGAAATTCTTTCTTTCTTTTTTTGTATGAAAAGAAGTAAGGAGTATGGAAGAGGAAATTGTCTGATTCAAAGATGTTTAATTCAAGAAAAATCTTGAAATTTACGTGTACTTAAATGACACCTAAGTAATCAGAAAAAAATACTATGCTTTAGTGAAATTGCTCAAGTAATAATTTCCAGTAGGCTTAAAACTCATCAATCCAACTGAATTTCTGATACTATATATTTAGTATGGCATTATATAGTATGTTTAGATGTGTGTGTCTATATATATGTGTATATATGGACGCTGACATATTCTCATAATTAAATATATAAATACTATACCTAGAAATATGTACTCTTAGAATTTAGTAGTAATAATAATGTCTAATCATACTCATTTATTACTAACACCATCTCCATAAGGAAGATACTATTACTGTCTCTATTTTTCACAAAAGGAAACTGAAATACAAAGAGGATACAGGTAGGTATTTTTTAACTACTGTTTTTATCTGATGCTGAGTGTTAATCGCATGATATTTCTGCTACTGCAGGTGTTATCTCCACATCTGGCAATAGCAATATCAGTGAGAGAAGTCATCTACACATGACTATAGAAGATGAAGGACAGGATGATTATGAAAAATTGCTGGGGTCACAGAATGATAAAAGCTTATCTTAGGATCAAGGCTATTTGTTCAGGAGTCTCTTCTCTCAAATCTCCTTTCTCATTTTAGATGCTTATGTTAGTATCACAAAAGGGTATTGAAATTGAAGATGCTCCAGAAGGGATACCTATTATCTGTTATTAGGGCAAAAAAAGTTATTGAAAGGGAAGGAAGGTTTTAACAAAAATATCTACATGAAAAAAATGAAAGGTTATTCTATGAATAATTTAACTTCTTTTCCTACCAAAAAAAAAAAAAAAAAAAAAAGAAAGAAACCATACCTGATTCTGGTGTTCTGACAATCGTACTATCAATATAACCTGCTTCAGTTGTAACAGCAGAAACTTCAAAAAGATACGTCGTATAAGGTCTCAAATGTGTCACTACAAAACTGATAGGCTCTTTCCACACAGAGCTCATCTTCCTCCCGGGCAACATGCTCGATGGGTAGGTGGTACGTGATGGAGGCGTCACCCTCCCGAGGGTTGGAGAAGGGCTGGTTGTACTCCATAAAAAGGATTCATTATTCTCCTAGTGAATAAAATAAACATCAATGGGAAAATAATGTGGTGTCACTTGATGGCGATGATAGGGTAATTCATTTTTTCTTTATACTACAAATATTATTCCTAATTTATGTGTGTATGTGTATGATTGGGTAAGAGTTTAGCAGATTCACTTACCCATTATAGCTACAGACAAATCTGCTAGATTTTAATTATACCCACTTACCGTCTACAGTTATACCATCAATACCACTGTCCACAGTTTTAGAACAGAATGTATTTACTGCATTCTTTACACCTTAATCTTTCTTATAAGTAGGATTTCATGTGGCTTTGAATAAAGGTGTAACTATAGCAAAATCATTATTAAGAATTTTTAAAATTCATATTAGAAGTGCAAGAGCCAAAGAGATGAAATGTTTTCCCTACTGTGAAATTTCAAACATAACGTCACTTTCTTACCATTATGATCATTTTTTCTGCAACAGTATTCAAAAGACAAAGCTAATAGAACATGTGTTTGTGTGTATATGGGCACATGTGTATATGTGTTCATGTGCATTAGATATCCAAATTAAAAAAATATTTTGTGACTTCTACAACTTAAAGCATTTAAAAGAAAAGTAATTTTGGTAGTTTTCTCATCAATAATATCACAAACATAACCAAAATTAACTTTAAAAAAGCATTATTACAGTACTTCCAGGGATTTCCCATCTATGACTAGAGTAGTAACAAATTCTTCACTAAAGATATACACAACAAAAACAATCTACTTCCACAAACTTAACCTTGACTATTCCCCTCCCCTCCTCTCCTGTCACACGGAAGTATTATCTTTTTGCCAGTGATACCCTACGATTTCCTACTTCAGGGCTTATAAAGTATCCTCTACCTCCACATAATCTCCACCTGTCCTTACTCCAAGGCCTATCACAAATGCCATGCCTATCATGTAGTCTTTCCAGAGCTCCCTAAGTGATCTGACATCTCACTGCTGAATTCTCAAACCTTTCTCTTATTTTGCCTTGACTATAGCCAATTGTATATCATATGTTACTATAAGTAATCAAACAGTTAAGAATCATTTTGGTAAAATGGAAATTTTACCAAAACTTCAAGATGTAATTTACCTAAAATTTTTGAGACATAGAAAATGTTCCATGATACTTACAATACATTCTGGCAATTTCCCGGTCAAAATGTCTTCTACTCTGATTGAAACATCTTTCACTACTATCCCACTTCTGGCATGTTTGACACTAATCTTGAAGCTGGTAATTTTGCCATTTGGTTGCCGAGGTAAATACCAAATCAGGCTTACTGCTGAATAGTTAAAGGCTTCGACTGTGAGATTCACCACTTTTCCTGGAGCTAGGGAAGTGAGAGGGATTGAAGGAGAGGAAAAACACTGTTATAAAACTTAGAATAGCATTTATATAACTTTGGGATGTTACGTTTCCCATGTTATATGAAATTAAATGTATAATACATTGTATAAAATCTACTTGGGTAATACTTTTTGAAATATATACTTGGGTATACTTTTTGAATTGACTTTTGCCTAAAATAAAGAACTGGAAATTGGGCCCATAGAGTTGTGTTTAAGAGGCACATAAGCTTTACTTCAGGATTATTTGGCCAATACAACCATCAATAAACTATTTCAAATAAGTCTGAAAAAATATTCAGTCAATAGTTGTTTGTGGTTATAGAAATTTGAATAATGAATACCTTACTTTCTGAAATACTTTGGAATTACGTAAATTCCTTAGATAATGAAGAAGTGGCCAATTCAAACAATTACATAACCATTTGCACCAAAAAGCACATTTCTAGAATGTATGTAAATATTTAGTGTCTAATATAAAATGGATACCACCCAATTGATTGTGGTTATTATATTTTGACTTTCATACACCCTCAAAATCAACTTGCATCAGAATTCATGATACTTTGTTATTAATTATTAATAATCTGCATAATAATAAGCTATATGCTATCTTAGTTGGAATGAGGCCAGAGTGAAGAAAAATGATACTTATTAATTCAAGGTTAATTATGCAAAATTGACTGAGTAAATAATCAAGGTCCTTTAGAATATAGAACAACCATGACAAGTCACTATTGAAAGAAATAAAAACAAAACAATATGTTTGGGGTAAAACAATATAAATGATAGAAGTGCCTAGTATTGAGAAATCAAATAACCAGAGTTTAGGTATACACTGTAGAGAAGAATACCAAAATATGATTTGTAAATGAAAGCCATATAAAATACACAAGAAAGTTAGGTCCTGGGCAGGAGAGCTGTATGTGAATGATATGAGTTAAACAGAAATTAAGAAACTTAACAACAGCTGCATTTTAATGGAAAAAAGTAAAATACAACAATTTGGGAAGATGATTAATCATTAATAATGGATGTCATAATGGATAGAAATTTTTTTCTTCAAGAGAAACTGATCAATGGAATTAAAGCTTAAGAAGGACAATGACAATATGAAAACTCTCTGATACTAAAGATTTAGCACTAAAATTTCTTTTGAGTAGATAAAATAAAGCAAACTTTGTTAAATACATGATGCTATGGAATTATAAGAATCAAAGCTTTTATCATTAATCTTAATCATTGTTTTAAATTTCTTATTTGTCTAAGTATGCAAATTTCATAAGAATGCCTGAAATATATATCAATAACAGACTGCATACAAGCTGGCACATTTCCAAATCGGCCTTAACAACAATCATGAGGAACTGCCCAAGTGTAGAGAAATTTGAATTTACAAGGTAACCAAATCTTTATTACATTCCAGAACATGATTTCAAAATATTTTTTAAAGTACACAAAATATATTAGATAAAAATTAATTAAATCTGTTAAACAACATTTGGTGAAAAAGAGGTTATTTTTATTAACTTAAAATTACATTATTTTTGCCTCAGTAAAATCTGTGTGTTTTCCTTTTGTGACTTCGTGGTGTCTGAAGACTAATTCTGGCTCTTTTCTGTAGCTGACAGGTCTTCCCTTACTTTAAATATTCTAGTTTCTACTTCTGGATTTTTAGGTACCAAAATCCCATCATCTTTTGATTTTTATAGTGAATTTATCCATCTTGGTCCAAGTAAAGATCTGACACTAAAGCATCAAAAAATTCTTTTTATAAATCACTTCACCTTTCAGATTAGTCTTCCACACACTTTGAGGGCATAGCTAAACAAGTGACTTGCGTAAATATGTAAGTATGTGAAACTAATTAAAACTTTTCAAAGTGTATACTATACAAAACACACATTTTCTTGAGCCAGAAAAAAAAAAACCTTTCTAAATCAAATATAGAGACTTCTAAAAGAAACTTCTACATTTCTAAGGATCCATCAAGTTAGAAATGAAGGTACAAGAGATATTTCTAATATTTTGAAGCTAAAATTCTACATTTGTCTGAAACAATGCTGTGTGAGAAGTAAGAAAGTTGAGATTTTTGTGCTTGTGGATGTGATATCAGCTCAGTATGGTATAATGGGTTAACTTTATACTTTAGGAGTATTTTTATTCAGGGAGAAAGAAATTATTTCTGGTTTAATAATAATAAATGCAATTTATTTATTCCACAGAAATTTTCCTTAAATTTAGTTCTATGTAGCATAAATAATAAAAAGGAGTCCTTGGGGAAAACTTGGACATAACTGATCTAACTAAATTTAGGTTTATATTTTTACCACTTAACATTTTTTTTAAAAAAAACAAAAGATAAGGCAAGACTGATTATGTGATTATGTAATTTCCCCAAGAAAACACAGCAAGTCAGAAACAGAGTGAAACTTCTGTTCCGGTATTATTTTCATGCCATCCTAGAGTGTTAGTCTGTCCCAATCATAATTTGCCAAGACAGCAAATAACTCCAGAAATTATGTCAGTTAGTAGAGTATAAAATATATAAAGTTCAAAATACTGTCAAGTTGAAATCATAATCTGCATGTACCAGGCTTTATCAGAAGCTATATCAAGATGAGAGTTTTAAAAAAAGAACAAACTCTTTGCTAAGTCATTCAAAAATTATTCCAATTATTTTCCCTGAAGCTAAAAACATAAGTAATAAATTTTTCTTTTATATCCTAGTGAACATTTAATTTAAAATAATAATTTTCTCAATTTTTAGTTGTGCTAATAATCTGAATGTCAGTAGGTTCAATATCAATAGGAAAAAGACCTCATGAATCATTAATTTCTAATTTTAAATAAACTCTAGAATTTTCTCTTAATTATTTCTATGGCATAGAGCATGTATTCACATGCTTCTCTTGATGGGGTCTCAAATAAAAACTGGGCCGTAAAGCTTGGCACATGTTTCTTTAAACACTATAATTGCATAATCCCCTCTAGATATACAGGGCCCATTTCAATGTACTCCTTTGGCAGTGAGCCACTGGATATTTTTATCTTTATCTGTATCTTTATACAGAATATTTATAGTTGCACAAAATTACAGAAATTGTTTTTATAGCACTTCTCACCAATCTAGTATATTACTTAGTAACTCATTTATTTATCTTAGCCCACTAGACTATAAGCTCCACAGAAAATATTTGCTATTGATTGGAGATGCCATTCTTTGTGCCATTTTTCTATTTACTGGTTCTGACTGTTTGCTATTATAAACAGCTGAGGGCTTCCCTGGTGGCGCAGTGGTTGCGCGTCCGCCTGCCGATGCAGGGGAACCGGGTTCGCGCCCCGGTCTGGGAGGATCCCACATGCCGCGGAGCGGCTGGGCCGGTGAGCCGTGGCCGCTGAGCCTGCGCGTCCGGAGCGTGTGCTCCGCAACGGGAGAGGCCACAACAAAGGGAGCAGACCACAAAAAAAAAAAAAAAAAAAAAAACAGCTGAATTACTAAATAGATAAAATTACCTCCATTCTATAACAATTTAGTTTTATCACAAAGCTTATGTTCTACTAGGTTAATACATACAATAAAAAGCAAGTAAATGTGTTACATGTCAGGCTTGTCCAATGGAGAAAAATAAATCTGTTGGAAATAAAGATGGATAGAAGGAAACAGGGCTATTTTAGAAGGTGTAGTCAGGAAAGGTAAAGTGAGATCTGGATCAACTGGGGAGAGAGTTCTACAGATATTTAGTGAAAGAGTATTCCAGGCAGAGAGAATAGCAAGAGAAAAGACCCTAAGATGGAAGATCAGTATGGCTGGAGTAGACAGAGGGAGAGGAGAAAGGTAAGAGATGAAGTCAGAGAGGGGAAGGGGCATACACAGCACTGTAGCTCATGGGAAGGACTTAGGTTCTTGCTCTGAATAAGACAGGAGCCATCTTAGGAGGAGAGAAGTAACATAGTCTAGCTTCTGTTCAAAACATTATGTGGCTCTTGTCGGGAGAGTAAACTATAGGCAGGTAAGCTGGAAACAGGAAAACCAGTGAGGAGACTTTCGATTGTTCAGGCGAGAAATGATAATGGATTACGCAGGGGTGATTAACAATAGGAGTGAGATTCAGGATATATTTTGATATAATGTTGGCAGCGTTTGTGATAGATTAGAGTGTACTACGAGAGAGAGGAATCAGGATGAAATCACATTTTTCATCTCAGCCATTGGGAGAATGGAGGTAGCTTAAGTTGGTTTGGTAATGATTGCATGTTATAGAATAATATGATAACCATTATAATCTGTATTTCCAAAAGTCTAATGTCATAATAATACTTATGATTTGAAGTTAAGAGGAAAAGGCAGGCTATAAACTTGCATAAATGGCACAAGCCTACTTTTACTAATATATAGTCACAAAGACATATATTCATAGGAAAAAGAAGATCAGCCAGAAATGGACCAAAAGGGTAACAGCATTTTTTATATAACAGGGCCATGGATAACTTTCATTTAGGGTTTTTTTAATTTCTGGTTTTTTTCAAAGTTTTCTAAGATAACACTTAGTGTTTTTATAATCAGAAAGAACAATATACATTTTAATGAGTAAATTTACTATCCAAGAAGACTTTAAAAGTAATTGAATGGCCATGTTGTTGAAAATTTTATGCATTTTAGTGCCGGATTTTGTTTATATCCCTATTTATTTTCAATGACAAAACCTCATAACGAAGTTAATTCAGAATAAATGATTTAGGAAAATTACCACTCTCTGCAGTTTGGAAGAGAAATGGGTCACTAAACACTCCAATGCCAGCACTGTTTTCAGCAGCAACCTAGAATAGACCATAAGAATTACATTCAAGTTTTATACTCTCTAATTAACCAGAATCTGAAATAATAAAACTTTGACTTGTCCAGAAGATAAATGATAAAGAGCTGACTGTCAGTAGGTTCAATATCAATAAGAAAAATAAATTATATAAATACACACAAAAATGAAAAGAGATTATAAAATTTGTTCAAGTTTTAAAAGCCCAGATGGGCAATGAGGCCAAGACTCAGATGATCATTCTTCAGTCACTTGCTGCAAAGGCTTGACCTGGTGGGATAAAACTCCTTCACTTTTAAAATGAATGAATATTTTAATACTAACTATTTACAAAATAATTACCTTGATTTCATATGTTGTTCCAGGTTTAAGATTAGTAAGAAGAACTTCCAGACTGTCTGGCTTTGCTCTAACTTGTGTATACGCTGCTTGCATCCATGGACAAACTTCCTTATATTTTACAATGTAAGATATAATCCTTCCATTCGGATTAGGTGGTGTATTCCAAGACAGAAGAATCCCAGCAGATCCGACTTTTTCCCCTGCTAGGAAGACTGGAGGCCCTGGTTCTATTTTTTTTGAAAAAATTCATGTTGTTATAAGGTCAAAAACTATTGTATTTTCACAATCATATGTAAGAAAAATATCTACAAATTGTAGACTTCTGAAGTTCCCAAAGACTAATGTCTCATACGTGTAAGTTTATCCTCCCTAGAGCGTTGCTACCACAAGAAAAAAAAAAAGATTAAATGCTTTGGGGAATACCAAAAATAGTCTTTTATAAGAATGTAAAAAACGGAATGCTATTAAATACTACATGCCAAATATACTTTTAATGCCAAATCAGTTTTTAAAAAAACTTACTTGACGCAAGGCTTATACACAAACACTAAGAAAACAAGAACCAGTCTTACAAACTAAATAACTCTTTCAGGCAACTATAGTGAGTTTATTTTCATGGCTTTGTATTATTTAAATATTACCATTAACAGTGTTTCTGATCCATTTCACAAACAAGTATAGAAAAATTATCTTTGCTCTTTGAAAGGAATGGAAGATAACCAGTAGAACTCAGGTTCTAAACAGATCACTTTCTTAAGTTTCCATTTTGCTTTAATTACTAAATTGTTCTCATGCATACAATGCACATATCGCCAATGTAAATATTTCCATCCAAAAGATTTATAATGGTTCCAAATACTTTGTAAAAAAAAAAAAAAAAAAAAAAAAAAGAGGAAAACATATACTTACTTGTCACATTCGTTGTCACTGTTCTACTAACAGGTAAGCTGTATGTTGTAGCAGAAATGGAAGAGATGGTTACATCATACCGTGTACCAGGAACAGCATTAGAAACATCAACCTGGAACACCAAAAGCAAGTGATTGTGTTAAAATTCTGAAAAGCAAGAAAGTTAAAACCATAAAGTTATCACAATCAATAAAATAAAGTAACACTTCACTACATAACTCTGCACTATTTAAGATATCACACTATGTTTCCTATCACTGTAAAATATAAATTTGTTATATCACATAACTATTTACCAAATAACAGATAACAAAAACTCAACAAAACATACTGCATTATCAAAGACTAAATCAGTATTTCTATCTATCCTAGTTCATTGTCACAAGAAACAACTATTTAAGAGTCTTAAGAAAATTACAGTCCATTGCTTAGCCCTGGTATTTAAGAGTGTGTACAAAATACCTGTGTCTCTGAAGTTCCAATAAAAAGTAAAAGAAAAATCATAAGAAAATCCATCATTATTACATTTTTCAGGCAGTGGAATCACATTGATGGCTCTAGAGAGAAATGTTGCCTGCATTAATGATTTAAAGACAGATCCTCCTGGCAAGTGCACAATTAATGAGCGTGGATTACTCAATAGCTCTGCCCTTTCATTGTTAAACTATTCATGAACCCTTGGATCGTTGGCTGTAGGTTCAGGGTAGACTTAAAAAAAGAGACACAGACGTTACTAAGGTAACAGTCCACCAATGCTGAAACTTAAACTAATCAATTCGACATCCGTGTTTTTGTCTTCATCTTATGCTTTTAAAAAGTCTCAAAGGAGTAAGTTTTCATGGTGGATGAGTTTCATAAAGAACTTTCCTATTTGGACCAAATATAAATACAAGTTAGTTTGGCAAGTACGATAATGAAAACTATACCTGATATTCTCCACCTCCAAGATCTTTGATAGTAACAAAGCCACTGTCAGGAACAAGATCCACGTGAAACCCGTCCACATGGCCAGAGGGTAGGCTCCAGTGCAGAGAAAAGGAATGTGCAGAAATATTGAAGGCTTTAAGTTTCTCAGGTTTTTCTGGTTCTGATATTGAAAAACAGAGGTTTAAAATAGTTATTCTCCTAAACCTTCAAAGAAAAAAGGAAAATCAATAGTCTAAGGGCCAGGTTTCAAAATACCAAATTGTCAGAAAGCATTAGATCCTTTAAATTATCTCTAGCTCTATGTAGGTGTTAGGCATGTATATCTTTAAAAATACCTAGTTTCTAAATAAGCTTAATTATCAAAAATGATACATCAATTCATATATCTATTTCTGGGATACTCCTTACCTACTGAAATCTTTTGGTTGACCAGATTGTTTTTTTTAAAGCTTATGCTCTAACTGAAAAACCGAATCATTTTAAAGATAAGTAAGTACAAACTACCATCCAATTACCTGGATATTTATCAAACAGAAATAAATATCCAAAAAATATCAAAATCTGCCAAAATTTCATATTGGAAATGAAAAAAAGATAGTTTTTAAACAGTAAGTAGTAAATGTCCTAGCCATTTCAACCATAGTTTTTCTACCTTTGCTTCCACTGTTTCCAAAGTTTTGTTTATGCTGCCTGTACCTACTTGAAGGGAGTTTTCTATGTAAAGTTCTTTGGATTGAGTGCCAATGAGTCAGATTTGCACTCTTCTTATCTTTAGTGCAGATTCCAAACAATATATGGGGAGGGACAGAGATTATGAAGCCAAGCATGCGAAAAACATCCTGATACAGATCCAATCTAACACTATCTCCAAAATAAAATAGTCTGGAATTAGTCACTGAACTCCATTTATCATTTTAAACACTCCTGCAGCACCCCCACCAGAGATGATTTGGAAATCGATATATTAAAAAAAAAAGTGTACATTTCCTAACAATACTGATAGGGCACATTGCATAAAATAGATAACAGGTCAGTTTCCTAGTATTTTTTGGGAGGGATATACTTTTAGAATGGCTTTCCTTATCTCCTTTGAAAAGTTCCTTTAATGCTTATAATACAACTGTCTCCCTAGTGGCCAAAGCTAATACTGATCAATTAATTTTCACATGACATCGTCAAAGATACAAACATTCTCTTGGCATCATCTCCAAATTGTCCATGCAGTGAGCACTACAGTTTTATAATACCTCTTTAGAAATGCTACAAACCTAAGGTGAAAGATCAGAGAAATACCCAGTTTGTGATGGGTAAAATTTCTTTGTTGTACATAGCTGCTGGCATTTTTCCTGCATGATTCTGCACACAGACCTATGTCTTCTGTATTTTCAGGCTTGAGAGAAAAGAGCTTGATTCTCCTCACCAGCCCACTTTAAAATGGACAAAAGTCTAACATGACAGAAGTCCAACCACTACTCACACTTACTGGTTTATGTAAGGGCTGATACTATCTCTTCAAGAGTCCTAAAAAGTAACTAACATTTATGACGTCTTAGGCAAAAAACTAGAAAAAGAGCTGGGATGAGACTTTGGAAGAACAATGAAGACAGAAGTGAAGGGCTGTTTACTGAGATGGTGGTGAGATAGGATGTAGTTTCCTAGACTGTGGCTTAAGATTACACACTGAAGAACCCTTGGCCAAGGATGAAGTGTGTCTCACCAAGAGGAGGAAGAATATATTTGTCTGGAAATTTGCCAATCTGATAAAAAGGGAAGGCCTGGAAGCTTCAGGACAGTTTGGTAAAGACCTTTCAAAGCAAAGCGAATAGAAGCCCTGGAAATGGACAGAATTTAAAATGACTGAGAAAACCAGCCTGGGTTGTGGGATCATTTAAGAAAGAAGAACAGTCTGATGATCATGTAGGCCACAGTAAACATTTTAGATTTTTTTCCCCTAAATGCAATGGAAAACATTGAAAAATTTTAAGCAGAAAAACAATGACTTTTTTTTTAATTTTAAAAAGATTACACTAGAATATGGGCTATGAATTGGACAGAAGCAAAAGTGGCAGCACGAGGCCAATTAGCAGGATATTGTGGTAGTCTGAGCAGAGAGGAGGGAGGCTTGCCCTCAGGAAAAGGTAGCAGAGATGAAGTAATGCTTAAGTCATTGTGAAAGAGTGTAGCTTCCTGAATATGAACTGAAAGATTCAATTAACTGAAACAGATTCCATAATAAGTACATGATTTGTACTCCATGGAATTTAATCTCTGAAAAGGTAGGAAAATATGAAGCAAAATATCACTCTCAATCTAATTGTTATTAACAAAAATCAGATCATGAGGTGGATTTTGAGTTCTAAAAGAAAAAATATCACATAATGTTCAATTTAATTAGGGCTAGCAAGAGGAATTCTAGGCCTAGTCAGTTTTTTTAGACCAGAATTTTCCAAAAATTAATCCTTAGTACCCTAAATCCCTAGAATTGAATACATGTCCTATGATCAAAGCATTTTGTTAAATAATTCCTTTTCTAAGTTAAACATCTTCTTTTATTGCAGGGTAGCTCAGAGCCCTAACTAGGCTTAAGTGTGTGTCTTGTGATTCATACTTAAGCAACACCGTTTGATAAAAATACAATGTAAGCCACATTAAACAAGTAAAAATAAACATGTAAAATTAATTTTAATAATATATTTTATCTAACAACATATCAAAAACATCATTTCACACATAATCAATAAGAAATTGTTAATGAGATAATTATATCACTTTTTTTCATACTAAGTCTTTGAAATGCCATGTGTCTTTGGCACTTAGAGCACATCTGAATTTGGACTAGTCCTATTTCAAGGCTCAACAGTCACGTGTTGCTAATCACTGTCTACTGGACAATGCAGCTCTAAAGCATCTCTCAACTTTTCTCCTTGGCATTTCAGTGAATTTACTTCAACTGCATTCTGAGAAACTGAGAAAAAAACAGAAGTATGATCCTATGATGTCTATACAGGAAAAGAGCTCAAAAGAGTTAAAAGGACCTCACATACAAAGTTCTGATACAAACTGTGGTAGATTAACATTTGAGACAGAGAGTAAGAAGAGATTCAAAATGGAAAAGCAAGCTTCTTAGGGAGTTCCTCATTAGATTCTGATTCTTAAAAGAGTGTATACAAAATGAGACCAAAATGTTACATACTTCAGAATACCCACAAAAGAGTCAAACAAACCTATCAGAACAGTACCAAGGAAACAAAGCCTACAATGGACAGATATTTTAAAATAAAATGTGAAAGACTTAAAAGTCCCATTACCATTATTATTAACTTTTATTTATAATTCATATGTACCAACACTGTATATGATATGCTTTCAATACCACATTTCAGTCTTCTCATGATTTATCACAGGTTGGGCGTAATATATGTTCTGACTGAGGAGACACCAGACATGTAGAATATTAAGAAGTAACTCATATCAAGTTTATGATACACTATGCACTGCACTAAGCTTTTTTACTCATTGTTTTATGTAACAGCTGTAACAAATCATAAGGCGATACTAGGATTATTGTCATTTAAAAATGAGAAAACTGAGGAACAAAGAATTTAAGTAACTTCACCAAGGTCTCAAAGCAAATAGGTAAATAGTAGAGCCAGGATTTGGACCCAGGAGCAATAGCTTCAGAGCTCAAGGTTTAATTTAATCACCTTGATAACTTTGCGTCCCTCTAACATTCACAAAGTGGCTTATGAATAATAGCACATCGAAAAATCCTAAATGTATTAACATTTTAGAAAGGATTCAAGCATTAATAGGATGATCTATAATTTTTCTTTGAAGTCTAAGACTATTAGTTGAAGTGACCTCCAATTTAATTTTAGGGGACTCCATCCAAATATGTCCTATGTCAAAGCAACATTTATTTATCAAGTTCCTGTAGCTTCCTCACACTTTGGAAATGGGCTAGGTATAGTAAAATAAACATCCTCTAATAAGTCAGCATCATTAGGTGCCACAAGTGTCTAAAAAAATCAATTTTTAGTAAGGCACTGGTCACAGGTCCTATAACTGGATAACTAGGTTCAAATCCTAGCTTTGCCACATAAATTAAGAATTTAGGCAAAACTCTTAACCTCTCTATTTCTCTCTGGCCTCATCAACCTGAAGATAATAATCCTCCTATCCCATACACTGTTGTGGGAATAAAATAAGTTAACACGTGTAAAGTGCTTAGAAGAGTGGTTTGAACATAGCAAAATCTTAGTAAATGCAAGCTATAATTAAAGCTATTGTTCATTCTGCTATCTTTCCCTATAAACCCTGGTCATCTCTCAGTAAAACTATGCATTACTGCTATTTCATTTCTTAGCTTTAGCTCCCTCCTCATATCCACTCAGTGCTCTGCCCAGCTTCGCTCCATGATCACTACTCTCTCCTTTATAAAAAGTAGGGCAGTAAAACCTCTTTCTGCTCCAGAGGTACATCAGAAAACCTAGATTACCACCCTTTCCCATTTCCTCTTATCAGCTCACCTCCCAAATCACAGCTCTCCATTACCTACCTCTAATCTCTCAAAACCATTACCTAAACCACACAATCCAACCAGAACATCAAGTTCCTGCTATTTCATAAAGTGCTCTCTTTAATTAAAATGACCATTGATATTCGATATCTTCCATGAAACTTTCCTGATATTGGCATTACCTTGCTCACTTTTTCCTCTGATCAAAATCTAAGTGAGCGAATCCTGTCACTCATACTAACCACACTGTTTCCTTGACTTGTGCATAAGCAAAACATTTTAATTATCGTATCTTTTTTCCACCTTTGCTCAGTGGACTATTTGATTTTTCTATCTAACCATACAGATCAGTGCTTACCATACATCTGTTGTGATTTTTGCCAACTTATGGCAATTTCTGGACTTCTGGGGATTTCTAGAAAAAAATTTGATTGTCACAATTAAGAGGATCCTACTGGTATCTAGTAGGTAGAGGTCAGGGATGATGCTAAACATCCTAAAAAGTACGGATCCCCACAAGACGGAATCACCCAGCCCAAAATGTCAATAGTACTGAGGTTAAGAAACCTTGCCATAGACTAAAACTTCTACAGTGAGTCTAGTTTTAATGTGTTTGATTGTACACTTTACCTACTGCAAAATCCTGAAGAAAAAGACATTCATCATTTAACGCACATGCTTTTTAAGAAATAAAGATGTGCCTTATAAATTGATATATAATATAAAAATAAAGTGTAATAGAGTGTTTAAGAGCCATAAGGAATCTCAGAGATCATCGACTCTTTTACTAAGTAACTTGCCCAATAGTACTCAGCTAGCAAGCGTCAAATCCAGGAGTAAAGTTGGTGTATGATTTCTAAACTCTGCTTGCTTTGCATTATCATATATATATATATATATATGTGTGTGTGTGTGTGGTACATTAGGAGAACAATATATACATTTAGGAGAACAATAGTATGTAAGACACATAGAATAATGGCCTCCCAAGATGCCCACATTCTAAACCCTGGAACCTGTGAAAATGTTACATTACATGGCAAAAGGGACTTTGCAGATGGAATTAAGATTATGAACCTTAAAACAGGGAGAGCAACCTAGATTATCCAGGTGGATCCAATCTAATTACAAGGCCCTTAGAAGAGAAAGGGGAGTCTGAAGTAATGGGGAAAAAAGGAAAAAGAGAGTTGAATCATGAGTGCAAGACAACCCCCCTTTGTTGTCTTTGAAGATAGAGGAAGAAGACCACAAGCCAAGGAATGAGACGTTCTCTAGAAGGGGATCAGATCTCAGCTGACAGCCAGCAAGGAAATTGTGACCTCAGTCCTACAGCCACAAGGAACAGAATTCTGCAACGACGTGAATGATCAAAGATCCTACAGAAAGGAACACAGCCCTCCCAATACCTTGATTTTAGCCTGATGGGAACCATGTCATATCAGACTTACGACCTACAGAACTCTGACACAATCAATTTGTGTTATTTTAAGCCACAAAGCTTGTGGCATTTTGTTACAACACCAATAAGAAACTAATACAGTGTGACACCCACATAACAAATGTCTATAGACTGAGTTATCATCATATGTCTGCTTTGGGTTATCTGTCAGATCCATAGCCTTAAAGATCATTTAAGAGTAATCTCATTAGTTATTACTGTAATCTTGTTCTCTTTTGAAAAATTTTAAATATTAATAGGTTTCACAACTTCATTCAGATATAAAAGTGATGCTTTAAGTTATTCAGAATAGGATTTTGTTCTCTTCTCATATAAAAACAATAAAATCTTGCAATGTTGAATTGCTTAAAGTTCCACAAATACACCATATCATTTACACCTCCATAATTCTGCACAGAATGTTCCCTCTCTCTGTGAGTCCTCCTTTCCACACACCCCACATGCCCTCTAATCTGATTAGGAAACTCCTTATCCTTTTGCAGCCCCAGAGAGCCTTTTCCATCCATTCTATGAAGGTAATCATTCCCTTTTCTGTGCAACCACAGTAAGACTTAAACACTTCCATTGCTTCACCTATTAATCTGACTTACACTATTATGTATTTCCATGCTTGTATCCTTTATTACTCTCCACACACCCTAAGACTATGCTTTTTCATGTGTATAGCACACAGTAGAATATCAAAGACAAAGAACAAGGTTTTAGGAGAACGGATGATCCCCAAATCAACCACCTAATTTCATTAGCTGGACCTCTCATCTGATGTGAAACTATGTATAGTATTAGCTACATTTATTGAGCACTGACTATGTGCCAGATACTATGTTATCCAATTTACATCTTACATATATTATCTCAAAAATCCTCAGAATATCCCAGTAAAATGAGTATTTTTACCCTCTGAAATATTCTATAGACTGTAAAATTTCAAATTTCAAAAAATGCATGGAAATTTTATCTTGAACAGTATAATATGCAATACAAATGTAAATTTTTTTAATATCAAAAAGAATTTGTATACCTGCAACAACTCTGATAAATGTGCCAGATCCTTCAACATTGCCGCTCATTCTATGTACTGTGATGTTATATATTCTACCAGGAGTCAGATCTGTAACTGTGTGCTCAGTCATCATTTCCCAAACAAGATATTCTCTAGCAAATGTTCTGTTTGATATATAAATCTTGTAATGAGTGAAGTTGGTCTCTGTTGGATTCCACATTAAATTTGCAGAAGAAGTATTCACAGCTTTCAACGTTAAGCCACATAACCTGGATGGTTCTATTGAAAAGGTAAATATATGTAAATAAAAACTGCACACATATATGTAAAAATAAAGCAAACATAAATAGTATAATTTAAACATCTACATAATAATCCTTGAATTTATTCATGTACAGTATAATGTCTTACATGTTCAGCTCTGCAAATAGAGAAACAGGCTACTATATATACAAGAGTTTTATTTTAAGTGACGCATTAACATCCTCCGTAGTTCCCAAATATCTTTCCTTAATCAATCATGAATCACTTCCAATAGTCATTCCTTTAGAATTGTGCCTCCTGAGCGCTTGTAACCAAAAGTATCCTTATATGATACAGTTATAGGTTCATTAGCTACCACCTAGCAGATAGCTAGATGTTGGTTGAAGATGAAACAGAATAAATTAGAGAGGGTGTGAGGGCCAGAAGTAAGGGCATTTTCAAATGTGGTTCTTTCAGCTACATCAAAGTTTTCAGCATGCCTATATCCCTGCATTTTTAATCCATTCATCAGGTGAAGTAATATTGTTTCTTGTATTATCATTTGGTCTCCACCGAGAGGGGATCCTGTACATCATAAACTTTCACAAGACTTGTTGGTGACAAATACTATTACTCCACCCCACTCCAAAACATTATGAAACTGATTTACAATGAATTTACAACCATCAGGGAAGAAAAAATAGAAGTTCTCTGCTTATCAAACCCCCACCTCAATAGAAAATGAATTGCATTTATATCATTATGACATGGTATATATAATGTGTGTATATGTATACATATATTCCATATATGTGACATACATGATACGTATGTACATACATATATATACGTTTGCTTCAGATTAGGAAAAAAACTCTATGTAGTTCCCAATACGTTTAGACAAAGACTTTTTTAAGTTCACATATATCTTGAGAGTTCTCTTAATCATATTATGATCATCATTATTCCTTAATTATCAAGCTTTATGTTTAAAAATAGCTTTAATTATGCTGGGCCAAAATACTTTCAGTTCTTATAAAACTATAAAGCAGAAATTTTATTTATGACATTTCCTTACTTGTAGCCACTTTTTTCATTACAGATATGCTGTAATCTTTGCCTCTAACTGTCTTCACGTGGAACAGATACTCCATACCCGGAGTCAAATTCTTTACTTTGGCTTTGCTGCTATAAACAATTACTTTAAATAGTTTTTCCTTTCTAGATGTCATACAATAGGATATCTAGAGAAAGAAAGAGAGAAATTCATGTTTTTCATGATTTAGAAATGATTTGTCACGAACTCGATACCAGTCACATCACATAAATTAATACTGCGAGGCAGAATTTGTGATCTGTCCTATCCTCACCAAGAAGTAATTTGGAGCTAGTTGAGGCTGAATAACTTAGTGAAGTTCACATAGTAATAAGTACAATGGACTAACATAGTTTACATACTAAAAGACCAATGGTCTCCAAGTATTTCCAAATTTCATATATTTATGTATATATACACATGACTTATTTGTACATATGCATAATATAATAAATATGAATGGGACTTTACCTGTTGGTCACCTGAAAACAAAAACTGTTTTGTAAAATTTCAGGCACGCCCACTCCCCCAACTCCATATAAGCAGAAGACTAGAGGAAGTGAAAGCAGATATCACTGAAGTTCCTAGACTCTGACCTTGTGGAGAACACCATGGCTTTTTCCTGGTTGCCTAAGCGATTGGAAAGAGGGTGCTTCTGCCCACAAACTGCACTCCAGCTAAATGAGGAAGGCCCCACGTGCATCACTATCATAAATGGAGGTGCCTGCTGGAGAGAATGACACATTCCAGCTGGAAACAGACTTTTGGCTCATGTATCTAGTTGATCAGAGAAAAAGGAAATTGGGAAGAGCTGAGGAGCATTCTGCATACCCACCTTTGCCCCCACAAAGATGCACAGTCTCCCATGGGTCAAGTACGACCAGAGAGAGTGATCAGGCTTGAGCCATCTTACCAGTGCCCCATCCAAGAAGGTTGGCCCTTGTGCAAACACACCCAAGCAGCAAAAAGTAGTGGGATCGGGGCTTCCCTGGTGGCGCAGCGGTTGCGCGTCCACCTGCCGATGCAGGGGAACCGGGTTCGCGCCCCGGTCCGGGAGGATCCCACATGCTGCAGAGCGGCTGGGCCCGTGAGCCATGGCCGCTGGGCCTGCGCGTCCGGAGCCAAAAAGTAGTGGGATACAATGCCAGTGGAAAGAGCTGACAGTAGTTGGAAAAGACTGAGCTAGAGCTGGTCTGTCATTTCAAGGGTAATGAGATAACCCCAGGCCCCTCCAGAGAACTCACACATATGCCTCAGGAGAGAGCCAGTATTTGGAGGGCTGCTAAGCAGATGTCATTGGAAGCCAACCAGTGTTAGTCAAGGGAGTAGTAAAAAAAAAAAAAAAAAAAAAAAAACAGCAAGAGAGAAAACAGCAAAAATAAACAACTGGAACAGAGGAGGCACTTTAATTTTTTGTTGAATGAATGAACGGTGTCACATTCCATCATTCATTATAGCCAATTATACATTAAAGCTTTGAGAATTGGCACGGCCTTTAGAAATTTTCAGTGAACTGATCTGATAGTTCCAATACCTTGGGGATTTTTTAAGTCATTAAAAGCTACTTATAACAATCTTTACTCTTCTTTACTCCATATTTCATGTTGTAAAAGAAAAGATACATCTAAATGAAAGTAATCGCATTAATTTTATAATTTAAATTACACTATGCTTTAAAAAACACTTCTCATGTGGTAAGAGTCAGAGAAACAAATTTCCTAGGCAAACATGTTTATCACTGTCTTCTGGGAAGAGTGTTTTGTTACTGAAGGAAGATAATCATGAGGTCTAGAAGCATATCATTGTTTATTGATTTATAAGGTGTCACTGGCAATTACCTTGCTTGTCTGGCATATGGGAAGATAGGAATAGTGAATAGAATGCTGAGAACTTCTGGTATGAAATGGTAGGGAAAAGTACCATGTAGCAGAGGAAGAATATAATCTTAATGAAGTGCTAAATTCAGACATACAAAGAATCATAGTAAGGCATTAATGAAAGGTTAAAAGAAAAAGAAATTGACTGCAGTGATCTCATGATAAAATGATGTAAATTTTTAAAAATAAATTTGTAAAATAGAAATTTGTTTCCCCAACTATGTGGACTTCATACATCTAATAGAAATCAATAGAAGAAAACATAATTTGTGCTTTATTTCTACTTTTAAAGCATAGTTTGAAACCTGGGATGATTAATTTTAAATGATTAGGAAAATGATCCCAATTATGCAAGTACACTTTGCTAAGCAACCAGGATACTGTTGCTTAATTCATTAAAATTTAACAAATAATTTCATTGGTTGAGAAAGACTAGAATAATCATTAGTGATATAATATAGTTAATAAACAATCTGAATCTGAAAGATTAACATGATTTCTTAAAATAAGTTTTACTCAAGAAATACATAAATTACAGTCTCTGAAAAAAAATGTGATCATATAAAAATAGTAAAAACATAATTCTAGGGGTATATATTTTATCTGACAACAAATAAATTTATGGCCTCAGTTAACCCCAAGGAAAGATCATCTTTTTAGGCACTTGCCTTGAAATATAAGAATCAGGACAAACAGATAAGGGTAAAAAATGTGGATCTTTTACAATTAACATTATAAGTGCCTAGAATTTTCTCTAGAGAATACCTACACTAAATACAGAAATGAATTAAATCATTCTAGAAAGGCTAGAATTTTTCATGAATCATTTATTATTCAAGATGCCCCTATCATTGAATGACATTTACGAATGACAAACAGAACACTCTCTCCTGACTGTGAACTTGCTCGTGTAGAATATCCTCTCCTCTTTTCCATGAGTCTGAACACTACCCATTCCTAAAAGTTCACCTCCAGTTCTACCCTTTGCTGATAACTATATTCAGTATTGATATCCTCCCTCCATAATCACCCAATCATATATGGGAACACTGTTATGCAAAGTTTTATTTATTTACCAAATACTGGGCTGGCCAAAAAGTTCATTCCATAATATCTTATGGCAAAACCAGAAAGAACTTTTTGGCCAACCCAATATTTATTGAGCATCTATTACAGGGAAAGCATTATTATTGGTACTAGGTATTTTATGGTAAACAAGACAGGTAAGGCTTCTGATTATAGGGAACTTACATTCTAGTGGTGATGCCAAACAACAAGCTACTCAACATTAACAAATGAATGAGATAACTCAGCTACATCACAGAGTGAATAGAAAGAGCGATTTTATTTAGATTAGGTCATCAAGGAAGCAGATGAGAATATAAAACAGAATGTTGCTCACCATTTAATTCTACAAGGATTAAGTCATTAGCCACTGCAGTTGCTGACTTACAATACACCTTGAAAGGAATCTGGGATGTAAAACAGAATGAGGCACTCTGTGCTTTGGAAACACAGGCTCCTCAGAAAGTTAGATGTATATCTCAGGAAGAATTTTAATGAACCCAGATTCTTACATTTTCCCATACACAGAAAAGCACTAAAATCATCATCTGTGTCTTGTTACTAACAGTAACCTTTTACTGAGATGTATGCTTCACTACACGTATTTCCTAGCCCCAAATCATATATGTACTGGCTTCTCCCCTACCTCCGCACAGAAGTTCCCTCGACCTACTTGAGAGGCCGTTTCCTAGGCTACAGTCCTCATTAAATTCCCTGAGTAAAACTGAAAGTCACAATTCTTACAATGTGCATTTTTCTTTTAGTTGACTAGATGATTCTTGAGCTGGGAACCCAATGATAGGAAAAAGTCGATCCAAACTGGCAGCAAGATATCCATGCAAAATGAATGTCAAGCACAAAAACCCTGCAATGGGGAAGTGCTTGCCATGCTAAAGGAACAGAAAGAGAGCCCAATATGGTAGCAACATGGTAACCAAGCAGGCAGCATAATTAGATGAAGATCCAATCAGGTGAGCTCCTGGAGAACATGGCAAGGAGTTTAGACTTCATTTGAGGGCAATGGAAATCTAATGGAGGCTGTTAAACCAATGAGAGATACTATGTTTTTTTTGTTTGTTTTTTGTTTTTTGTTTTTTTGGTGGTACGCGGGCCTCTCACTGTTGTGGTCTCTCCCGTTGCAGAGCAGAGGCTCCGGATGCGCAGGTTCAGTGGCCATGGCTCACGGGCCTAGCTGCTCCATGGCCTGTGGGATCCTCCCAGACCGGGGCATGAACCCGCGTCCCCTGCATCGGCAGGCGGACTCTCAACCACTGCGCCACCAGGGAAACCCAAGATACTATGTTTGTAACAGTGCTCTCTCGCTCTCTCTCTGTTTCTCTCTCCCTCTTTCTGGCTGTTGTGTGTGCAAAGTAGATTATATGGAAATCAAGAACGGAAACAGAGAAACCAGTTAGGAGGTGAGAGGCTATCTCACCTGTCTGTCACCTAGGCTGCTGGTCTCCATAAGAAATGAGAGTAACTAGGACAAGGGTGGTGTGGTAGAGATGAAGAGAATTGGACACATTAACGATCCATTTCAGAGGTAGAAATGACAGAATCAGGTGATGGATTGAGGAATGAAGGAATGGGAAGAATCAAAGATAAGTGAGCAAGTGATTTCAGGACAGGGTCCTTTCCTGAGATGGGAGAGATTGGTAGGAGCTGGGGTGGAGTCACAAAGGACAGAGAGAGCCTTGAGACATGGTAAGGAATCTTTCAAGCACAAGAATGACATTTTATTTACTTTTAAGAAAGAGCGCTCTGATGGCTGTGTGGCAAGGGAGAGGGTAAGGAGGGATTCACATCAAAATTAACCTTCCTTCAACCTAAATGTCCATCGACAGACGAATTAAGAAGATATGATACATGTACACAATGGAACATTACACAGCCATAAAAAAGAATGAAATAATGCCATTTGCAGCAACATGGATGGACCTACTATATTAAGTGAAGTCAGAGAAAGACAAATATCATATGATATTGCTTATATGTGGAATATAAAAAAATGATACAAATGACCTCATATACAAAACAGAAATAGGCCCACAGACATAGAAAACAAATTTATGGTTACCAAAGGGGAAAGGGTGGGGAGGAATAAGTTATGAGTTTGGTATTAACATATATATATAACATATATATATAAAACATATATATATATATATAAAACATATATATAAAATATGTATACTACTATATATAAAATAGATAACCAACAAGGACCTATCATATAGCACAGGGAACTATACTCAGTATTTTTTAATAACTTGTAAGGGAGAAGAATCTGAAAAGGAATACATATATGTATGTTTAACTGAATCACTTTGCTAAATACCTGAAACTACTGCAACACTGTAAATCAACCATACTTCAATTAAAAAATAAACAAATTAATTTTTTGTTTGTTTTGTTTTTGTTTTTGTTTGTATTTTTTGTGGTACGCGGGCCTCTCAATGTTGTGGCCTCTCCCGTTGCGGAGCACAGGCTCTGGACGCGCAGGCTCAGCCGCCATGGCTCACGGTCCCAGCCGCTCCGCGGCATGTGGGATCTTCCCGGACCGGGGCACGAACCCATGTCCCCTGCATCGGCAGGCGGATTCTCAACCACTGCGCCACCAGGGAAGCCATAAACAAATTAATTTTAAAAAAATTTTAAAGCACTAAGCTTCCTTGATTGTGAAATATGAACTGTGAAAACTAAAAAAAAAAAGAAAACTAATAATCATTCAGTCATCAAAATATTTACTGACTTCTGCTGTACATCAGATACTGGTCTCAATAATGTAAAAAATGGTGATCAAAGCAGATAAAAGAAGCCCAGTCCTCACAGAATTTGCATGCCAGAACACTTGCCAAACACATGATCTAACTGAATACCCTAAACAATTCTATAGAATAACAGTCATCTTCATTCACAGATGAGGAAACAGGACCAAAGAGGATAAAAATTTGCCCAAGGTCTCCCAACAGAGGTGAAGTTAGGATTCAAAGCAAGGAATTCCAGGGCCTTAATCCTTCCATTGCACCATACTGCCTACCACACCTTATAAAATCACAGGAAACTGAACACAGGCATGTATAACAAAGTTGCATCAAATTAGTGTTTCCATTTTCTTTGGATAACTATCCAGGAGAGAAATGGGAGATCATACGGCAGTTTTATTTTTAATTTTTTGAGCAATTTCCATACTGTTTTCCATAGTGGCTGCACCAATTTACATCCCCACCAACAGTACACAAGAGTTCCCTTTTCTCCACATCCTCATCAACACCTGTTATTTGTTCTCTTTTTGACAGCCATTCTGACAAGTATGAAGTGGTATCTAACTGTGGTTTTGAGTTGCATTTCCCTGATGATTACTGATGCTAAGCATCTTTTCATGTGCCTTTTGGCCATCTGTATGTCTTCCTTGGAAAAATGCCCAAACAGGTCCTCTGTCCATATTCTAAATGGATTGTTTTTTTGATATTGAGCTGTGTGAGTTATTAACATATTTTGGATATTAACCCCTTAGCAGATATATCATTTCAAATATCTTCTTCCATTCCATAGGTTGCCTTTCCATTTTGTTGATGGTTTCCTTTGCTGTGCAAAGACATTTTAGTTTGATGTGGTCCCATTTGTTTATTTTTGCTTTTGTTTTCCCTGCGTGAGGAGACAGATCCAAAAAAATATTGCTAAGACCACTGTCAAAAGGCACACTATGTTTTTTTTCTGGAATTTTTACGGTTTCAGGTCTTACATTTAAGTTTTTAATCCATTGTGAGTTTTTCTTTGAATATAGTGTAAAAAAGTGGGCCAGTTTCACTCTTTAGCATGTATCTGTCCAATTTTCCCAACACCATTTATTGAACAGACTGTCTGCTCCCCATTGTGTATTCTTGGCTCCTCTGCTGTAAATTAATTGACCCTATAAATGAGGGTTGGATCCTTTATTTCTTTCCATTGATCTGTGTTAGTTTTTGTGCCAGTACCATACAATTTTGACTACTATAGCTTTGTAGTATAGTTTGAAACCAGAGAGCATACAACTTCCAACTTTTTCTTTCTTTCTTAATACTGCTTTGGCTATTCATGGTCTTTTGTGTTTCCATTTATGTTAAAAATGCCACTGGTATTTTGATAGGCATTGTACTGTATCTATAGATTGCTTTGGGTAGGATGAACATTTTAACAATATAAATTCTTATCCATGAAAATGATATACCGTTCCATTTATTTGTGTCATTTTCATTTTCTTTCATCAGTGTCTTATAGTTTTCAGCACACAAGTCTTCTGCCTCCTTGGTTAAATTTATTCCTCAGTATGTATTTTAATCTTTTTGATATAACTGTAAATAAAATTTTCTTAAATTCTCTTTCTGAGAGATCAGTATTAGTGTATAAAAATAACACAGATTTATGTATATTCATTTTGTATCCTGCAACTTTACTGAATTCATTTATTAATTCTAATAGTTTTTTGGTGGAATCATTAGGGTTTTCTATATATAATATCATGTCATCAGCAAATAGTGACAGTTTTACTTCTTTTCCAATCTGGATGCCTTTAATTTTGTTTATGTGTCTGATTTCTGTGGCTAGGACTTTCAATATTATGTTGAACAAAAGTGGTGAGAGTGGGCATCCTTGACTTGTTCCTGATCTTAGAGGAAATGCTTTCAGCTTTTCACTGTTGAGAATAATGTTAGCTGTGGGATTGTCAAATATGACCTTTATTATGTGAAGTTCTCTCTATACGCACTTTGTTGAGAGTTCGTATTATAAATGGATGTTGAATTTTCTCAAATGCTTTTTCTGCATCTACTGAGATGATCATACAATTTTTATCCTTCATTTTGTTATTGTGATGTATCACACTGATTGATTTGTGGATGTTGAACCACCTTGGATCACTGGGATATATCCCACTTGATTATGGTGTATGATCCTTTTAATGTATTGTTCAATTCAGTTCACTAATATACTGTTGAGGATTTTTGCATCTCTGTTCATCAGTGACAATGGCCTGTAATTTTCTTTTCTTGTAGTGTCTTTATCTGATTTTGGTATCTGAGTAATGCTGGCCTCTTAGAATGAGTTTGGAAGTATTCCCTCATCTCCAGTTTTTTTGGAATAGTTTGAAAAAAGTAGGTGTTAACTTTTCTTTAAGTGTTTGGTAGAATTCACCATGAAGCAATCTGGTTCAGGACTTTTGTTTGTTGGGAGTTTTCTTATTACTGACTCAATTTCATTACTCATAATCAGTCTCTTCATATTTTCTATTTCTTCCTGATTTGGTCTTGGAAGATTGTGTGTTTCTAGGAATTTATCCATTTCTTCTAGGTTATTCAATTTGTTGATATATATAGTTGTTCATATTAATCGCTTATGATGCTATATTTCTGTGTGGTAGAATATAACTCTCCTCTTTCTTTCACTTCTGGTTTTATTTATTTGACCCTCTCTTTTTTTTCATGATGAATGTAACTAAAGGTTTATCAAGTTCCTTTATCTTTTCAGTGAACCAGTTCTTAGTATCACTGATCTTTTCTATTGTTTTTTGGGTCTCTATTTCACTTATTTCTGCTCTGATCTTTATTACTTCCTTCCTTCTACTAATTTTGGGTTTTGTTCTTCTTTTTCTAGCTCCTTTAGGTATAAAGTTAGATTGTTTGAGATTTTTCTTGTTTCCTGATGTAGGCCTGTATTGCTATAAACATTCCTCTTAAAACTGCTTTTACTGAGTCCCATAGATTTTGCAATGTTGTATTTCCATTATCATTTGTCTCCAGGTATTTTTAACTTTCCTCTTTGATTTTTTCATTGACCCATTGGTTGTTTAGTAGCATGTTACTTAACCTCCAGGTGTTTGTGTTTTTTAAAGTTTTCATCTTGTAACTGGCTTCTAGTTGTGTACTGTTGTGGTCAGAAAAGATGCTTGATGTGATCTGGATCTTCTTAAATTTATTGACACTTGCCTTGTGGGCTAACATGTGATCTATCCTGGCGAATGTTCCTGTGTGAAAAGAATGTGTATTCTGTTCTTCTGGAGTAAAATGTTCTATATAGATTTATCTATTAAGTCCATCTGGTCTAATGTGTACTTAAAGGTCAATGTTCCCTTAGTGATTTTCCATCTGGATGATCTATTCATTGATGTAAGTGGGGTGTTAAAATCCCCTACTATTATTGTATTACTATCAATATCTCCCTTTATGTCTGTTAATATTTATGTATTTAGGTGCTCCTATATTGGCTGCATAGGTATTTACAAATGTTATATCGTCTTCTTGGACTGATCCCTTGATCATTATGTAATGTCCTTATTTGCTCCATTACAGTCTTTGTTTTAAAGTCTATTCTGTCTGATATAAGCGTTGCTACCCCAGATTTCTTTTCATTTTATTTGCATGGAATATCTTTTTCCATCTCCTTACTTTCAGTCTGTGTGTGTCTTTAGATCTGAAGTGAGTCTCTTGTGGGCAGTATATACTTGGATCTTTTTTTTAACCATTCAGCCACACTTTGTCTTTTGATTGGAGCATTAAGCACATTTACATTTAAATTAATTATTGATAGGGATATACTTACTACCATTTTTTAAATTGTTTTATGGTTGTTTTTGTAAATTATTTTTTGTTTCTTTCTTCTTATCTTGTTCTCTTCTCTTGTGATTTGATGAATTTCTTTAGTGTTATGTTTGTATTGCTTTTTTTTCATTTTCTGTGTATCTGTTACAGATTTTCAGTTTGTGGTTAGCACGATGTTCATACATAACAACTTATGCATATAACAGTCTATTTTAACAGGCTGAATGGATACAAAAATAAGACCCATATATATGCCTTCTACAAGAGACCCACTTCAGACCTAGGGATGCATACAGACTGAAAGTGAGGGGATGGAAAAAGATATTCCATGCAAATAGCAATCAAAAGAAAGCTGGAGTAACAATTCTTATATCAGACAAAATAGACTTTAAAATAGAGACTATTACAAGAGACAAAGAAGGACACTACATAATG
>NC_041219.1:15514616-15517453 GCF_002837175.3 Physeter macrocephalus | reverse complement strand
GCAAATCAATCAATGTGATACACCATATTAACAAACTGAAGAAGAAAAACCATATGATCATCTCAATAGATGCAGAAAAAGCTTTTGACAAAATTCAACACCCATTTATGATAAAAACCCTCCAAAAAGTAGGCACAGAGGGAACTTACCTCAACATAGTAAAGGCCATATATGAAAAACCCACATCCAACATCGTCCTCAATGGTGAAAAACTGAAACCATATCCACTAAGATCAGGAACAAGACAAGGTTGCCCACTCAACCACTATTATGCAACACACTTTTGGAAGTTTTAGCCACAGCAATCAGAGACGAAAAAGAAATAAATGAAATCCAAATTGGAAAAGAAGAAGTAAAATTGTCACTGTTTGCAGGTGACATGATACTATACATAGAGAATCCTAAAGATGCTACCAAAAAACTACTAGAGCTAATCAATGAATTTGGTAAAGTAGCAGGACACAAAATTAATGCACAGAAATCTCTTGCATTCCTATACACTAATCATGAAAAATCAGAAAGAGAAATTAAGGAAACACTCCCATTTACCATGGCAAAAAAAAGAATAAAATACCTAGGAATAAACCTACCTAGGGAGACAAAAGACCTGTATGCACAAAACTATAAGACACTGATGAAAGAAATTAAAGATGATACAAACAGATGGAGAGATATACCGTGTTCTTGGATTGGAAGAATCAACATTGTGAAAATGACTATACTACCCAAAGCAATCTACAGATTCAATGCAATCCCTATCAAACTACCACTGGCATTTTTTACAGAACTAGAACAAAAAATTTCACAATTTGTATGAAACACAAAAGACCCCGAATAGCCAAAGCAATCTTGAGAACGAAAAATGGAGCTGGAGGAATCAGGCTCCCTGACTTCAGATTATACTACAAGGCCACAGTAATCAAGACAGTATGGTACTGGCACAAAAACAGAAATATAGAACAATGGAACAGGATAGAAAGCCCAGAGATAAACCCACACACATATGGTCACCTTATCTTTGATAAAGGAGGGAAGGATATACAGTGGAGAAAAAGATATTCCATGCAAATGGAAATCAAAAGAAAGCTAGAGTAGCAATTCTCGTATCAGACAAAATAAACTTTAAAATAAAGATTACAAGAGACAAAGACACTACAAAATGATCAAGGGATCAATCCAAGAAGAAGATATAACAATTGTAAATATTTATGCACCCAACATAGAAGCACCTCAATACATAAGGCAAATGCTAACAGCCATTAAAGGGGATAGTAACACACAATAGTAGGGGACTTTTTAACACCCCACTTTTACCAATGGACAGATATCCAAAATGAAAATAAATAAGGAAACACAAGCTTTAAATATATACAGATTGCCAACAAACACATGAAAGGATGCTCAACATCACTAATCATCTGAGAAATGCAAATCAAATCTACAATGAGTCAGAAAGAGAAAAAAAAATACAATATGCTAACACATATATATGGAATCTAAAATTTAAAAAAAAATGGTTCTGAAGAACCTAGGGGCAGGACAGGAATAAAGATGCAGATGTAGACAATGGACTTGAGGACAGAGGGAGGGGGAAGGGTAAGCTGGGGCGAAGTGAAAGAGTGGCATGGACATATATACACTACCAAATGTATAATAGATAGCTAGTGGGAAGCAGCTGCATAGCACAGGGAGATCAGCTCGGTGCTTTGTGTCCACCTAGAGGGGTGGGATAGGGAAGACATATGGGGATATATGTATACATATAGCTGATTCACTCTGTTATAAATCAGCAACTAACACAACATTGTAAAGCAATTATACTCCAATAAAGATGTTAAAAAAAAAGTCTATTTTAAGTTGATGGTCACTTTAAGTTTAGAGCATCCTAAAAGCACATCTTATTACCTCCCCCAACAAGCACTGTGCACTTTTAAAGTAATTTTTTACATCCTTTTATTGTGCATATTGCTTGACTAAGTATTTAGATATATTTTACTTCTTTTGTCATTAAACCTTCAAAGTAGCTTTCACAGGTGGTTGATACACTACCTTTACTACACGTTTGCCTTTACCAGTGGAATTTTTTTTCATAATTTTCTTTCTTCTAGTTATGGCCTTTTCTTTTATGTTAAAGAACTCCAGTTAACAATTCTTGGAAGGCTGCTTTAGTGGTGATGAATTTCTTTAGCTTTTTCTTGTCTGGGATAGTTTTTATCTCTCCTTAAATTCTGATTAATAACTTTGCTGAGTAAAGCATTCATGGTTGTAAGCTTTTTTCCTTTCAGCACTCTGAATGTATCATGCCAGTCCCTTTTGGCCTGTAAAGTTTCTACTAAAAAATATCAGCTCAAAATAGGGCTCCCTTGTATGTAACTACTTGTTTTCCTCTTGCTGCTTTTAAATTTCTCTCTTTAGACATTTTAATTATAATGTGTCTTAGTGTGGACCTCTATGGGTTCATCTTGTTTCAGAGTCTGTGCTTCCTGGACTTGGATGTCTGTTTCCTTTACCATGTTAAAATATTTTTCAGCCATTATTTCTTCAAATAGGTCTACTAGAACTTTCTCTCTTTCTCCTACTGGGACCCCTCAAAATGTAAATATTGGTATGCCTGGTGTTATCCCAGAGGTTCCTTAAACTATCCTCATTTTTAAAAATTCTTTTTATGTTCTGATTGGGTGATTTCCACTACCGTCTTCCAGGTGCTGATCCATTTTTCTGTATCCTCTAATGTGCTGTTGATTCCCTCTAACATCTTTATTGGAGTATAATTGCTTTACAATGGTGTGTTAGTTTCTACTTTATAACAAAGTGAATCAGCTGTACATATACATATA
>NC_041219.1:15502165-15514431 GCF_002837175.3 Physeter macrocephalus | reverse complement strand
GTATATATAAGTCCATGCCACTCTCTCACTTTGTCCCATCTTACTCTTCCCCCTTCCCATGTCCTCAAGTCCATTCTCTAGTAGGTCTGCATCTTTATTCCCATCTTGCCCCTAGGTTCTTCATGACCATTTTTTAAATTTTTTTTTTTAGATTCCATATATACGTGTTAGCATATGGTAGTTGTTTTTCTCTTTCTGACTTACTTCACTCTGTAGGACAGACTCCAGGTCCATCCACCTCACTACAAATAACTCAATTTCGTTTCTTTTGATGGCTGAGTAATATTCCATTGTATATATGTGCCACATCTTCTTTATCCATTCATCTGTTGATGGACACTTAGGTTGCTTCCATGTCCTGGCTATTGTAAATAGAGCTGCAATAAACATTTTGGTACATGACTCTTTTTGAATTATGGTTTTCTCAGGGTATATGTTCAGTAGCGGGATTGCTGGGTTGTATGGTAGTTCTAGTTTTAGTTTTTTCAGGAACCTCCATACTGTTCTCCATAGTGGCTGTATCAATTTACATTCCCACCAACAGTGCAAGAGGGTTCCCTTTTCTCCACACCCTCTCCAGCATTCATTGTTTGTAGATTTTTTGATGATGGCCATTCTGACTGGTATGAGGTGTTACCTCATGGTAGCTTTGATTTGCATCTCTCTAATGATTAGTGATGTTGAGCATTCCCCTCTAGGGTATTCTAAATTTCAGTTATTGCATTCTTCAGTTCTGCCTGATTCTTTTTTATATTTTCTACTTTTTTCTTCAAATTATCACCGTATTCATCCATTCTTCTCCTTAGTTCAGTAAGCATCTTTACAACTATTAAGTTCAACTCTTTACTTGGTAAATTGTTCGTCTCCATTTCATTTTATTCTTTTTCTGAGGTTGTGTCTTGTTCTTTTGTTTGGAAGGTTTTTCATTGTCTCATAATTTTTCCTAACTCTCTGTGTTTGTTTCTATGTATAAGTTATATCAGCTAATCTCCCAGTCTTGAAAGAGTGGCTTTATTTAGAAGATGTCCTGTGATGCCCAGTGATGCGGTCCTCCTTGGTCACCAGAGCCAGGTGCCCCAGGAGTATCTCCCATGTGAGCTGTGTGTGCCCTCCTTTGGTGGTTGGGCCGTGCTTGCTGCAGGCCCACTGATGGGTGGGACTGGCCCCAGTGTGACCAGCTATGAGGCCCAGCTGTGGCTGTTGCAGGTATACTGGTATGCAGAACTGGCTCCCCCAGAGTGGGAGCTGCTTTGGAGGGACACTGGTCCAGACAAGGCCACCTGCTGGGTGGGGTGGGTTAGGAACTACTTTGGAAAATCTAGCCAGGGTGGGTGGCTGGGCAGGACTGGCCTTCAGGGAATACTGGGGCAGGCACATGGTGTTGATTAGGCTGATTGAGAGTGATAGAAATGGTGCCTGCCAGCACCTGCCAGGTAGGTGGAAGGAGAGTTAAAAAATAAATTGCACCCGCCAGCACTTCCATCCCCAGAGAAAGCTCCACCAGATCCCTGCCCCTCCAGCACACACCCTAATACTAGTCAATGAATCTTCTTGTCTTATGACTTAGCTGCTTTTCAAGCTGCTTCCTCTGCACTGGGACTCAAGAGTCAGCGAGTTTGTGTGTGAGCCCTTCTAGAGCAGAGTCTCCATATCCCATGGCCCTCTGGCTCTCGCATACATAAGCCCCGCTGGTTTTCAAAGCCAGACTTTATGGGGCTCTTCTACTCAGTGCAGGTCCCTCAGGCTGGGGAGCCCAACAAGGGGCTCGGACCTCTCACTCCTCAGGGCAGACCTCTGTGGTTGTGACAGCCCTCCCACTTGTGGGTCACCGCACTGGGGGTGTGGATTCTGACTAGACTGCACCTCTGCCCCTCCTACCCATCTCACTGTGGCCTATTCTTTATATCCTTGGTTGTAGAAAGTGTGTTCTGCTAGTCTTTAGGTCATTCTCAGAGACAGTTACTCTATATGTAGTTGTAGTTTTTGTGTGTCTATGGGAGGAGGTGAGCTCAGGATCTTCCTACTCCACCATCTGGATCTAGACTCTCTATAATCTCCCTATTTTAAAACCTGCTAATTAGCCAACTTAATTCCATCTGCTTCCCCTTTGCCATGTAATATAACATATTTCAGGTTCTGTGAATTAGGCTGTGGATCTTTGGAAGGCCATTATTCTACCCACTACATCCCTCTTTGTCTTTAGTACCAGATACCTTAAATAAGTGTGGATTCTTTTTATATCTATCATATAATGACTATTATCTTGTTTCTCTTATGAACTGTAACTGTTAAGAAGTTCATACTCAAATATAAAACCCAGATGCACTAATTAGTTCATTTCAAATGTCTGGTAATTTTACTGCACTGGCTCCTTTTAGGCTGTATTGATTCTATAAATTATTAAATTTTATATTGTTTTTCATTTACAGGAAACACCTTTTCTTGTATCTGCTCAAATTCTAATGACTCTATAACCCCCATCACCCACAGACCCACGGCCACCACTTCTACACAACATGGGGGCTACAACCACAGTTGACTGAAACTGGACTGGGTGTCTACAATATGGAATAATCACAGTCCCTTCCTCGGGAATTCAGGGAGCATCTGTCTTTCTCTGTGGCTCATAACGCACCATTTGCGCTTAGAAGTTGTACACAGCATTTTTCCACTCACCACATGGATTGCTTAACAGAGAAAGTTGGTCATCAGGAAAAATAAATAAAAATAAACTACGTCTGATGAACAGAAAGAAGTAGACAGTAAGAAAATAATGCATGGAGCTTCAGTAGCCTTAAACATCTGATTCCAGTTCTCCCCAGCACCTTGTTATATTCTTTGCCTTGGTGTCCATGACGCACTCTTTCATTAATACAATAAATTTTTATTTCTTAAACTATTTCAGGTTGTTTTCTGTTATTTACAACTAAAATTACCATCTCCTACCACTATGAAAGTATAGAAAACTCGTTTGCCCACGTAGAATACAAAGCAATTGTGTTATCTCCAGAAGCTTACTCTCTCTGTAAGCCACACAATTCAGGACGTAGGGTGTGTATAACATGTCCTCACGTGATGCCAGGTCACATTATTAACAACAAAAGCAACAAAAACGTACGCATTTACTTCACAGACACAGTTGAAAAGCCTCTCTGTACATCTTTCTCTCCTACCCTCTGGGCTGCAAGTCTCCACTCTCAACTAAATCTGTAGAATGGAGTTGAAAGGGAGCCTGTGGCACATCACCTGTCTTTAACTTCCGGAATCATGGTTGTGGCCAGTGCTGTCACAGAAGCACTATCTTCCAGCACCAGCATTCCTTTATTCACATTTTTGTACTACATAAGCATGTGTCTATCTCCATTGAAAACCTGAACTCATTTAAAGTGAAAACCTCGCATGACAACTTTGTACTTTTAAAGCAACAAACAGAAAATTCACTTTGGAGAAAAACCTTACAGTAAAGGAGTGGTACCATAATTTCTTAAACTGTTAAGAAATGTAAAATGAAGGACAAAAAGGAGTGAAATAAAGGCCTCAATAAACATCAAGGTTGCATGATAGCAACTTTACCTGAAACCTTTCAAAGCCTCCTTGTGGGAGTTTCCAAGACAAATATATTGTGTGTTCTTCCTGCCCCAAAATCAGCAAATCTGATGGTGGGTCTGGATCTAGGGCAAGGAAATAAGACACGAAAATGAAAGCTTTGAAAAAAAAAAAAAATTTCTATCATCATGTTATCTGTACTGGACTGATAAACTTGACTGTCACACTATGGAAGACAGACATGATACGTAGGCTTTTCTAGTCAGTTTTAGCACTATGTGATCTTGTGCAGGCTATTTACCTTGAGTCTCAGTCTCCTCATCTCCACAATGCAACAGGAAAACTAATTTTCTAGAAAGCCTTTTTCCACAATAAAATTATATAAAGTATGGATTTTCATATTTATTTTTGTCATAGCAGAATTCAGTATAAAGTTATTACAAGTGAGATTTTTAACTTAGAATTTTATGCACTGAATAAATTAAGAGATATATCTAGCCCCCTTCCTTAAGTTTCCAAACTCCTTTTCCCTTTAAACATTTTATATGAGAAGGTTCTAGAAACTTATTTTTTCAATTCAGTAGCATGTCTCTAATTCTAATTTATAGAAACTTCAAACTGAAATGTAGCATTTCTTTCCTTAACTGGAAGAAATGCCATATTAAAATGTTATTGGAATAATCTCACATGTAATATTCAAATTCTCTGTGAGATTTTTTTTGTCCTTACTTACTTATCGATTTAAGTCTATTAGAATTCAATCCAGTGGTAGATTTAAACCTGTGTCACTGATTCACAATCCTTTTTATTCTATTTTTCTTTGATGTATATTCCCTTTCAACTGGAATTAACTTACTATTTCCCCAGAGTCCCATAATATTTTAGCTTTATTTTTTACATTTATTAATATTCCATCTACTTCCAGATGGATTTGAGGTGGCTTGCAAAGAAAGAGAAGTACAAAAAAGACCAAAAATTATTAATATACAATAGAAGACAAAAGTCATATTGTAAAGTGGGAAGCGTGGGGGGGGGGAAAGTTGCCAGGTTTGTTTAGGAAAACACAGCCAAAGCAACAACCTCTTAAAATACAGAATATAGGGACTTCTCTGGTGGCGCAGTGGTTAAGAATCCGCCTGCCAATGCAGGGGACACAGGTTCAAGCCCTGGCCCGGGAAGATCTCACATGCCGCGGAGCAACTAAGCACTCATGTCACAACTACTGAAGCCTGCACACCTAGAGCCCGTGCTCCACAACAAGAGAAGCCACCACAATGAGAAGCCCACGCACTGCAACGAGTAGCCCCCGCTCACCACAACTAGAGAAAGCCCGTGCACAGCAATGAAGACCCAAAGCAACCAAAAATAAATAAATAAATAAAATAAAATTTTTTTTAAAAATACAGAATGTACTATTAAACCTAGGGTAGAAATGAGGAGCTTGAGGTCCAAATAGAATAATGATTTGTACAAAGCCATAGAGCTGAGAATAGGTAGTGTCAGTCCTTCCTAAAGCATAGTGGCCTTTCCACTAAAGCAGAGTGGTTACAAGGACAGAATTTGATGCCAGGGAAATATGGGTTGAAATCTGTCATCCTGTATAAGCTACTGAAATTCTCTAAGCCTCAGTTTCCTCATTCATAAAAAAACATGCATCTCATCATGATTAGTAGAATGAGTATCATGATTGAGAATTCAGTGACATAAAGCATAGAAAATGCTAGGCAAAGTGGGACACAGGTTCAAGCCCTGGCCCGGGAAGATCTCACATGCCGCGGAGCAACTAAGCACTCATGTCACAACTACTGAAGCCTGCACACCTAGAGCCCGTGCTCCACAACAAGAGAAGCCACCACAATGAGAAGCCCACGCACTGCAACGAGTAGCCCCCGCTCACCACAACTAGAGAAAGCCCGTGCACAGCAATGAAGACCCAAAGCAACCAAAAATAAATAAATAAATAAAATAAAATTTTTTTTAAAAATACAGAATGTACTATTAAACCTAGGGTAGAAATGAGGAGCTTGAGGTCCAAATAGAATAATGATTTGTACAAAGCCATAGAGCTGAGAATAGGTAGTGTCAGTCCTTCCTAAAGCATAGTGGCCTTTCCACTAAAGCAGAGTGGTTACAAGGACAGAATTTGATGCCAGGGAAATATGGGTTGAAATCTGTCATCCTGTATAAGCTACTGAAATTCTCTAAGCCTCAGTTTCCTCATTCATAAAAAAACATGCATCTCATCATGATTAGTAGAATGAGTATCATGATTGAGAATTCAGTGACATAAAGCATAGAAAATGCTAGGCAAAGTGCCTGACAAAGAACAAGCACTCAATGTGATGAGGATGACAATGGCGATGATGCTGCCGACATTAATAACACAACCAAATCTAAGCAGCAATCTAAGACGCTTTCACTGATATAAAACATGAACTACCATTTTTTTAAAAAAGCCTTTTCTCATCTATTGCTGATGGTTCTTAGGATGGTCTTTATGAGAGGCAGCAGAGTGTCGTATCAGTTTGAGAGTTAGATACCTGGGTTAAATCTCACCTTCAGTAATGAGTTATGAACGCCTATGAGCCTTAACTTACATTTTAATTTTAGATAACTCTGGGAGATTCAACACAGTAACTTAAGCACATAGTACCATTGCTGGTATATAATAAGTGCTCAATTTTTTTTAGTTTATTTTCCAGGAATTGATTTGACTGTTGCTGCATTTTCCAGTGCTTTCCCATCCTCCACACTGCAAATCCTGAGAGGAAGCCTCCTCTCACACTGATAGGGCATGGGTACTTGAGCACACATTCACGTGACTGTGACCCACAAGTGACAGGGCTCTTTGGAACATCTGTATATGTTCAGGGCAAGCATACATGTAAGTGATGCTAATAAGGTCAGAAGAGGCAAAATGAACCCAAGAAATGCAACTGAAAAGACAGTGCTGGACTTTCATGGTGGTGCAGTGGTTAAGATTCCGCCTGCCAATGCAGGGAACATGGGTTCGAGTCTTGGTCCGGGAAGATCCCACATGCCGCGGAGCAGCTAAGCCCGTGTGCCACAACTACTGAGCCTGCACTCTAGAGCTTGCACTCTAGAGCCCTCAGGCCACAACTACGGAAGCCTGTGTGCCTAGAGCCCGTGCTCCACAACAAGAGAAGCCACCGCAATGAGTAGCCCCCGCTCTCAGTAACTAGAGAAAACCCACGTGCAGCAGCAAAGACCCAATGCACCCAAAAATTAAATAAATGAATAAATAAATTTATTTTTAAAAAAGACAGTGCCATCTATTTTTCTAGTTCCAAAGTTTTGTTTTTCATAAAATGTTAACAGATACAGTCAAAATATTAGAAAAATATTGAGTATTTCAAGATGACAATACCTTAGGGTTTTAGAGTACTTTGCTCTTTTCACAAAGAGCTTTGCATTTGATTTTAGTAACAAGATTTTATACCTAGGCAGGAATAATTATTCTCATCGTTTAAGTAAGAACCTCATAGTTTTGCTCAAGGTCACATAGTCTTGCCCAAGGTCAAAATAAATGATAGAGAAAGGAATATAATGCAGGCATTCTCCATGTAAATGAAGTGCTCCTTCTCTTCAAGCCATAATGTCATAAACCACTTCTATATTGACTGTTGACTAGATATTGGCTTTAAACACAACTATTTCCCTTATTTCCCCTTAACCCATGAAAAGTTAATTATATATAAAATGAACTTACAAGTGCTAACCATGAGGACAGTAGGATGGCTTCTCTTTAGTCCCTTGGTAGCTATAATGCTAATTAAAAAGTCAGTCCCTGGAGAAAGGCTGTTAAATGAGAATGTCCTACACATTAAAGAAAAATCAAATATTAAGATATTTAGCTCAGAAACATTTGGAAAACTCCATCTTCTCACACTACTTGCAGAAAGAATTTTATATATAAGTTTTGGTTTTTTATTGTCTATTATGGAAACAATTTGCTATGCTTACACACAAACAGTTATTGAGAAAGCATAGCTTCTTACGTGGAGAAATTTAAGTCAAAAAGTGTGTATGTCATACATACAAGCATGATGAAATCATGAATTAATTCATTACTATCTATTAGCATAAATAATTTGCTACTGTATATCATATTTAGTTATTCTTATCACACTATAGTCCAAAAAGTTCTCTTGAAAAGTTTTCTAATTTCTATTTATACTAAACCACTAACACAGCTTTCTAACAACACATATAAAATGTTCATCTTGTGTTCCATGTAACTTGATATAATTTCTTTTCAATATTTTCATACCTTTTTGTGGAAGGCAGGATTTCTTCTTTCATTAAGCTTTCACTGGATATTGAAATAATGTATCCATCCAGAAGACTTCTAGCTGAAGGCCAGCTAATGGTTACTGCATTTGAATTCCTACTGTGATTCAGAAATTCAACCGCACTTGGGGCTGTATCATTTAAAACATACACGTAAAATAACATTTTCTACCGTACAAAGCACCTATTTTAAAACCACCCTGAAATACTCTCAGGATTTGTTTGACTCTTTGGAAACTCTGAGGGTAACCAAGACATTCCTTTTATTCTTCCTGGTAGATATGAGAAGTTAAAAGAGTCGGGGGAAAAAAACAAACAAACAAGAATCATTGTAAACTTTGAAACAGAGCCGATATGTACCCCAACAGTGTTGTACTCAATATTTCCCCTGCCTCTATAATGTAGGAAGAGGTGATATCTTGGTCTTGTGTAATCACCAACCTCAGAAATATTTAATGATTTTTAGGACTCATTCTAATTAAATACCAAATAGTGACAAGGTTAATCAGCAGGAAAGTTAACTGCAATCTAAATATGAAATGCTTCCCTTATTTTCTGAAAAAAAAAGTTAAAATAGTGTATAATATATATTTTGTTTCCCCTTTAAAATTCTCCCATGTATAAGAAAGGAACAAAATTACCACGATATTCTCTCTCAATTCCATTCTATGTTATTACAGTAAAAGAATACCAGACATGACCAGTTTCTAAATACATAAATCAATGTTCCCATACCATCCATGTCAATAATATCTAAAATAGTTATATTAGTAAAACAGTTGACAATTTTACTTCACCTACATTTGAAAATGTACACATTTTGCATATGCCCTTCCCAATCACCCTTTATTTCATATGACTACCATGGAATAAATCACCATCTGCCACTGGGAGTAAGTTGTTAACGCTAGGGAAATGGCACTTCATTGTCTGTTTAACTGAACAATGGAAAAATTAAATCACAAATGGAGACTCTGGCCAGAACCCAGACAGTTAGCAACTCTATTGTCTGAAAACAGACACACAAAAGAGATTGTGCTAATTCATACAAGGGGAAATAGAAAAAGAGACAAGAAGAAATACTGCCTGCCTATTAAGAAAATTTGAGAAGAATGAATATTTGAACCAAATGAATATTTGAACATTGAAACTTATATAATATGTCAATGGTACCTCAATCAATAAATAAATGAATTTTTTTAAAAAGAAAGAAATAATACATAAAACCAAAGCATTTTTATGGAATCCTTCTGATTATATTAACAATAAAATATTTTAGAAAATTGGAAATTAAAAAAAAAATTTGAACACTGAATAATACCTAAAGTGCTTACATAGGCTGTACCTGTCTGTATTTCTTTTATGTAGGGAGAACTGTCTTTAAAACCTTCTTTTTCAGTGCGAATTGAAAAGGTGTACACTGTGGCAGGATCCAGGTTAGAGAATGTTGCTGCTTCTTGAAATACCTTCTGGACCTATCGATCCAAAAGAATAACTTACCAAGTGTTCATTTAAGAAATGCTCCACCATCAAACACAAGCAAAAAAAAGGCCGGGGGTTATTTAGTTTCACTGCTACCTAATAAATACAGCAATACTGGCTTCAGAATAAAAGCTATTCCTCTGAGAACCCCGTATAACGTACCATGAAAGCAGCAGCACAGTTTATGCATGTGATTTCATAATGCTGAAAATTCCCATCAGCTCGATTCCAGAGAATTTCAATGGAAGAGTTTGTAACTTTGCCCTCATGGATATTTGATGGTGCTTCCAGACCTACCCAAAATACACAAAACACTTAAATTCCTCCTGCATGTTTTCTAACAAGGTTGTTTTTTTTTTTAATTTACCCCTTTAAAGGGAATAAAAAGCACAGTGTAAAAAAGGACAATAGTTTATTAATGAATTATCTATCCTAATTAAAAATAGCTGTTTACTCATATGACAGCTTATAAAATATGATAATCAATTGCAATACTCAGAATCATTGTAAATACCATTACATGCAGCTAACATTGATGTTGCAGTAAAAACTACATAAGAGCAAATTCACAGGAGTAAATGTACAATATTCAAAGGAGGAAAAAAGAATTAAAGCTTTCTGAAACTATTAGCATAAGCTGAAAAGACAACAGAGAGAGAAATATGAAGTCTACACAAAGAAGTAAAAGAATCCCTTTGTATCAAATATTGGCTGAAGTTAAAAACAAATTTTATCTGATGAGTTTTAGTGTTTAGTTTTCCCAGTTTAAAGATCTCATTTAGCATAAAGGAAAACAATTATTTTAGAAAACCTGAAAAATGTCAGCTTTAGACAATCATCTGATATATTGGTATTTCTGCTGATTGATATAATGATATTGATATAGATGATCAAGTATAACTTATTTTTAAAGACAAGAACTGTCAAATAGAATGCTGGCCACAATGATTCATAATATAAGAAAGAGAGGCAGAGAATACAGATATAAAAAGTTACAAAAATTACAAGCAAAAGTAAAATAAACATATACTGAGCTGATTATGAACATGTTAAAATGCTACTGGAATAACGTGATATGTGACATCAATTTGAGATTATTTTGTGGAAAAAACTGAGTTTAAACAGTAAGGGAAGGATTACAATTTGGGGGAAGACTCGTAGTGGTATAATTACATATGTGAAGATTTATAGTCAGGAAGAGCAAATCATTAAGAACCTGGACATTTATTTATATTTATACTTAGCAATATGTTTTTAGGACACCACGTGATTTTTATATGGCATTTATTATTCTTTGCGATTTATTTCTATATCAAGTAGATGGATACCTTAGAAAATTTCAAGTATCCCAAAATTTCGATATTAATAGCTGTAGAATTTTTGAGTGACTTAAAGATAAATCAAAATCAACATGAATCTCAAAATGTAAGTATTGGTATGAACAAATATTAAACATATTAATTTAAAATATTCAAAGAGATAAAGAAAATACAAGCTAGTTCTTTCCAGACAAATGGCAGCATGGGATGAGCAAACACACACTTAGATTATATGCTTTGAGAGACACCATCAGGGCACCTACACTCAAAAAATATGATCTAGATTTCATAATCTGCCTAAATATTACTCACATTCCTCACTCGGACTAAGTCATTGAAAATTCCGATAAATATGCAAGTATCTTTTTTCTGTTAATACATAAGAAAAAATTCATGACTTACCAATTTTAAACAAGGTTAGCTCTATCTGCATACTTAGGCAATTAAAGATCAGGCTCAGTAACGAGGTTTTTGCAACTGTTTTAAAGGATCTTTGAAAACAACTGCGTTAAAGTGAATGTAGACTACTAATTTGAAATGACACACAAAATCAAAATCAAGAAGCAACTTAGGTGCTCTCTTCGGCAGCACATATACTAATATTGGAACGATACAGAGAAGAGTAGCAAGACCCTTGCGCGAGGATGACACACAAATTCGTGAAGCATTCCATATTTTTAAGAAAATTGTCCTAGGAACATACATATCGATAATTACCTTAAATATAAATGGATTAAATGCTCCAACCAAAAGACATAGACTGGTTGAAGGGATACAAAAACAAGACTCATATATAAGCTACCTACAAGAGACCCACTTCAGACCTAGGGACACACACACTGAAAGTGAGGGGATGGAAAAAGATATTCCATGCAAATGGAAATCAAAAGAAAGCTGGAGTAGCAATTCTCATATCAGACAAACAGACTTTAAAACAAAGACTACTACAAGAGACAAAGAAGGACACTACATGATGATCAAGGGATCAATCCAAGAAGAAGATGTAACAATTGTAAATATTTACGCACCCAACATAGGAGCACTTCAATACATAAGACAAATACTAACAGCCATAAAAGGGGAAATCGACAGTAACACAATCATAGTAAGGGACTTTAACACCCCACTTTCACCAATGGACAGGTCATCTAAAATGAAAATAAATAAGGAAACACAAGCTTTAAATGAGACATTAAACAAGATGGACTTAATTGATATTTATAGGACATTCCATCCTAAAACAACAGAATACACTTTCTTCTCGAGTGCTCATGGAACATTCTCCAGGACAGATCATACATCGGGTCACAAATCAAGCCTTGGTAAATTTAAGAAAACGGAAATCGTATCAAGTATCTTTTCCCACCACAATGCTATGAGACTAGATATCAATGACAGGAAAAAAATCTGTAAAAAATATAAACACATGGAGGCTAAACAATACACTACTTAATAACCAAGAGATCACTGAAGAAATCAAAGAGGAAATCAAAAAGTACCTAGAAACAAATGACAATGAAAACATGATGATGCAAAACCTATGGGATGCAGCAAAAGCAGTTCTAAGAAGGAAGTTTATAGCAATACAATCCTACCTTAAGAAACGAG
>NC_041219.1:15501648-15502150 GCF_002837175.3 Physeter macrocephalus | reverse complement strand
TAACCAAGAGATCACTGATGAAATCAAAGAGAAAATCAAAAAATACCTAGAAACAAATGACAATGAAAAAAAGACAAACCAAAACCTACGGGATGCAACAAAAGCAGTTCTACGAGGGAAGTTTATAGCAATACATTCCTAACTCAAGAAACAAGAAACATCTCAAATAAACAACCTAACCTTATACCTAAAAAAAGAGGATTAACTATGCAAAGTGTTTAGAACAGTGTGTGGCACACAGTAAATAAACATTAGCTATTATTAAAGAAAAAAACAATAGCAAAGATCAATAAAACTAAAAGCTGGTTCTTTGGGATTCACAGGAGAATTCTATCAAACACTTAGAGACGAGCTAACACCTATCCGTCTCAAACTCTTACAAAAGATAGCAGAGGGAGGAACACTCCCAAACTCATTCTATGAGGCCACCATCACCTTGATACCAAAACCAGACAAAGATGTCAAAAAGAAAGAAAACTACAGGCCAATATCACTGATGAAC
>NC_041219.1:15499106-15500412 GCF_002837175.3 Physeter macrocephalus | reverse complement strand
AGATGGAGAGATATACCATGTTCTTGGATTGGAAGAATCAACATTGTGAAAATGACTATACTACCCAAAGCAATCTACAGATTCAATGCAATCCCTATCAAACTACCACTGGCATTTTTTACAGAACTAGAACAAAACATTTCACAATTTGTATGGAAACACAAAAGACCCCGAATAGCCAAAGCAATCTTGAGAAAGAAAAATGGAGCTAGAGGAATCAGGCTCCCTGACTTCAGACTATACTACAAAGCTACAGTAATCAAGACAGTATGGTACTGGCACAAAAACAGAAATACAGATCAATGGAAAAGGATAGAAATCCCAGTGATAAACCAACGCACATATAGTCACCTCATCTTTGATAAAGGAGGCAAGAATATACAATGGAGAAAAGACAGCCTCTTCAATAAGTGGTGCTGGGAAAACTGGACAGCTACATGTGAAAGAATACAATTAGAACTCTCCCTAACACCGTACACAAAAATAAACTCAAAATGGATTAAAGACCTAAATGTGAGGCCAGAAACTATCAAACTCTTAGAGGAAAACATAGGAAGAACACTCTATGACATAAATTACAGCAAGATCCTTACTGACCCACCTCCTAGAGAAATGGAAATAAAAACAAAAATAAACAAATGGGACCTAATGAAACTTAAGAGCTTTTACACAGCAAAGGAAACCATAAAGAAGACCAATAGACAACCCTCGGAATGGGAGAAAATATTTGCAAATGAAGCAACTGACAAAGGATTAATCTCCAAAATTTACAAGCAGCTCATGCAGCTCAATATCAAAAAAACAAACAACCCAATCCAAAAATGGGCAGAAGACCTAAATAGACATTTCTCCAAAGAAGATATACAGATTGTCAGCAAACACATGAAAGAATGCTCAACATCATTAATCATTAGAGAAATGCAAATCAAAACTAAACTGAGATATCATCTCACACCCATCAGAATGGCCATCACCAAAAAGTCTACAAATAATAAATGCTGGAGATGTGTGGAGAAAAGGGAACCCTCTTGCACTGTTGGTGGGAATGTAAATTGATACAGCCACTATGGAGAACAGTATGGAGGTTCCTTAAAAAACTAAAAATAGAACTACCATATGACCCAGCAAACCCACTACTGGGCATATACCCTGAGAAAACCATAATTCACAAAGAGTCATGTACCACAATGTTCATTGCAGCTCTATTTACAATAGCCAGGACATGGAAGCAACCTAAGTGTCCAGTGACAGATGAATGGATAAAGAAGATGTGGCACATATATACAATGGAATATTACTCAGCCAT
>NC_041219.1:15493904-15498603 GCF_002837175.3 Physeter macrocephalus | reverse complement strand
GATCAGCTCGGTGCTTTGTGACCACCTAGAGGGGTGGGATAGGGAGGGTGGGAGGGAGACGCAAGAGGGAAGAGATATGGGGATACATGTATATGTATAGCTGATTCACTTTGCTATAAAGCAGAAACTAACACACCATTGTAAAGCAATCATACTCCAATAAAAATGTTTAAAAATAAATAAATAAATAAAAATCTTAAATCTTTTTTAAAAAGGAAGCAACTTAGACAAGTCCTAAAATACTTACATGTTTTTACTGCTGGCACATAATACATATTACTTAATTTAGTCCCACTGATGGTAGAAACAAAGAAATTATATTCTGTGCCTGGTGTTAAATTGTCAACAGTTATTTTATTGTCCTGTTTCAAAAACCTGGTTACATTTGGCCCTCTGTCGCTTGCAATATGTATGCCATCAAACACTCCAATATCAGGCATCTGAACATATAAGATTACAGAGGTACTATGACTTTCATAAGGGATAACAATTTGAACTGGTTTCGGCTCTGAAAGATAAAAAGAGATATTTATAATTAGTATTTTCTTAAAACTTTCATATTTCTCTATATTATGTCTAGCATGTTCTAGAATTTGTGAAAAAATTAAATGCCTATATATGAAACTTACGTTTACTAGGTCACCACTGGACAGAGGAATAAGATGTACATTCTGAAAGACTGTATGTACATATATATTGAAAGGACCTAATTAACTTTCATTTTTTGATTCTCATTAACAGTCTGAAAACAACATAAAAATCTGAGATTTTCCCATTTTTTTCCTTTTTATCTATTTATTAAGAAAATACTTTTGAAAACCCATATACTAGGAGGGGTGCTCAAATAAAGTAAATAAGGCCAGATTCCTGCTTTCAAAGAGTTCCCAATCTCAGAAAAGACATGCACAGATCGCTAACTACAGAGTCCCAAATGGTTAGAGTGACATGAACAAAATGGCTGTTGAGAATAGAGGAAGAAATCAACAATTCTAGCAGAGATAATTGGAGAAGGCTTTCCAGAGTCGATGATGATGTTTTATATGAGTCTTAGAGGATAGTACAAGTCTACTGGAAAGAGTGTGCATGGTGGGGAGAGGTAGTCAGGAGGGAATCCCAGACCAAGAGAAAAGCATTAGCAAGGCCTAGAAACCAAAATGGGCATCACCATGTATTCAGGGAATACCAAGTTCTTCTAACTCTTTACTAGCAGGGCAAGTTACTAGTCACTAGTCCTTGGCAACTAGTTTCCAACTTCTAGTCTTTGGTAAGTTACTTAGTCACTCTGTGCCTTGGCTCTTTCATCCCTAAAATGGGAAGGACATCCATCTACTTTGCAGGGTTCCCGTGACAATTAAGTGAGAGATTGCATTTATGCATAAAGTGCTCAGAGCAGTTCCAGGCACAGGGCAGGCACTCAGGGTGATTCAAGCACAGGGTGTGTGTGAGGAACAGGGACCGGGCATGAACGGGTCACCTCTGAGGCTGGCCACTGTCTGTGAGAGGCTTTGCATGCCATGCTCTCGAGACCAGACTTTATCCTGTCTGCACAGCGATTGTGAGTAGACATTTCATTTCATTTTTAGGAACATGGTTCTGGCAACAGTTTGGTGGAAGGATTAATTTACATTTTATACTCTCCCTGACCTCTATTAAAGAGCTTTATTGTACCACAATCCTCTATTCTGCTATTTAGAGCAGATTTGAAATTTTAGGTAACTTCTATTCACATTATTTTTCCTCAGGTCAATTTTAATTTCAATTCTATTTTTAGATTATTGGGATACCATCTAGTATATCCTTAAGTCTGTCTTCTTCCAAAGAGATATCTTCCATCTTCTTCTAAAATATACATTCTGAAAAAGTTTTTTTCCTTCCAGAAAATGACACGGCCTTTCCTTTTCATTATTATTATTATTATTATTATTTTTTGGTGACATCTGGTTTGATGCGATGGAACTTGTTCTAAGTCACTGTTAGAACAGTGACAATGTGATATGACAATGTGATTCTGTCACTTTACCCAGAGCCAGTACTGTCTAAAAAGATTTAAACACACATCTATAATTAGAAATACAGAACACAAAATCTGTGCAATATCTCCCCCAACTCATTCAGCTGTAATATATAACTTTCCTTTTATGTTCTTGGTGGTTATGAGGAAACGTTCAATATACTAACCATAACACATTCTATATGGTATATTACTGGGTTTCAAGGCACTTTTACCATGTTTTTCTTTTTCCAGTTATGTGTACTTTTCTTTTTCTGTCATCACTGACATTTTTGGTGGGTTTCCTCTTTAAATTCCTTACAGCTTTCTTTGGCTACAAAGCTCTCACAGTAAGCGTGGTTTTGCAAGACTAGCATGACCTTCCACAAGTATCCAATCCATCTGAATCTGTGGGCAATGATCTATGAAAGCTTCTAAATGTACTTTGAGCAACAATGAAAGATCTGCAGATTGGAAGTGAGTAACCAGTGCCCTCATGGAAAAAATTCACTTGCATGCTCTTGGGTGCTGAAAACATTTTCTAGGGAGAGACAAGGCTTTAAATAGGCATAGTTTACTCTAGGTTCTAAAGTAAACACAGTCAGCAACATTCCCTCCAGTGGGTAAATATAAGGTTTTACACCAACTCCACTTGTCCAAGGAGATGTAGTCAACAGTGTTAACACATGACATGTTAAAGCAGAGGGACACCAAGGCTGGACAGGTGTAGAATAGGATAAAGTTATTCCTTCTCTTCAAAACTATACCCTGAACTTCTGAAAACTCAACTGGGAGAAGATTTTGCCATTTCTGGTGGATTCCAGTGGGTCTCCACCTCTGTGACCATGACCTCCATCCTTACCTATTTTCCTGCAAAAGCTTTTTCAGAAGAAGTGGCAGCCCTGAGGGCTGTATGAGTTTTTTTCAATATGAGATAAACTGAACTAGGCCAAATTCAAAGGTTTTTATTATAGGTAAGTTAGAATGAGGCCTCAGAGATGCCCAGTCTATCTTAAAATTTATTCTTCTAAAACGAGATGAAAAAAAAGAGAACTCAAACACCGGCTCTCCTACAGATCTCCTTCCCTCAAGAAAACTTGGATGTAGCTAACTCCTTAGACAAAGGGAGACCACAAAAATAGCTAAAACAGCTTTACTTCCCACTATGGATGGCCATAGCTCTGCAATGCCATCACTCCGCTCCTGTAAAGAAATAAAAGTTATAACAACCTCAAAGACTCTCAGAGTGCTTGCTTGCTGTCTGAGCCCTTAAATTATATTAACTTCATAAAGTAGATAAGATTATTATAAGTCCCATTTTAGGGAGAAGAAAACTGAGGACCAAAAAGGTTGAATGACTTTCCAAAAGACATAAACTGATTATCGTGGAGTTGAAATTGTAACCCAGGTAATCTGGTTCCAAGGTCTGCTGTCATAAGCACCAACTTCTACCAAAGTGCACACTTTATAGTTCAGGCGCACAGTAATAACTGGAGATCAAGTTTTGTTTAGTTGCTTTCAGGATAACTGAGAAAGAGACGAAGAGAGAAGGTTCAAAGGGGAAAGGAAAATAAAGTAATGTGTATATTTTATTTTTTTCTATATGTCTGTAACATGTAGAAGCTCATTAAAAGGTAAATGTCCCTCTATGCTTGACAGCCTCAAAGTGTATGGAAGAAAGAGAAACAGAACATAGTAAATAATAGTTATCAACAACTATTTGTTGAATGAATACAAGGAAAGAGTTAATTTCCACCTTTGCACCTTGGGATAAATTAATATTTGCTTAAACTTCTTGACACAAGTAAAAATGATGAATGATAAATAATCAAGTGATGCCAAAAGTGATTATAAAGTTTAAGAACTGAATAGAAAGACAAATAGGATTATAAGAAATAGTGGAATACTTGAAGGAACTAGAGAAAACTCACCAGAAGGAAAGAAAATATAGACACCACAAGCACCTAATGGGTGTTTCCAAACATATGATGGACTTTCACGTGAATCAGGGAGTAGATTTGCTTTGTGATACTCGGGAGAACAGACATGGCTCCAAACTAGAGGAAAATTACAGGGATGCATTAGAAAATGATCAGAGGAATTACATATCTTATAAGGCATTGATTGGCCAGAAAATCTCTGTTCTAACTTCAAACCCTAAAATTCTATTATTCTTCCTACGATTTATATATATTAATCCATGTTTCAGCATCCATTTGGATGGTGACTTTATAAATAAGTACTTGAATTAACCAGAGTCGAGAACTATGCATACACCTGAAGATAGAAAGCCTAATAAGATTTCAAAAGAGCTCACTATATAGAAAGGATGGCAAAATTTGGTTTTAGATGGTAGATGGGCAGAAATATGCTAAGTTCCCTACAGTCAAAGAAGAATAGGACTTTAGAGATGAAAACCAATTTAAAAATATACTCAGTGGGGACTCCCCTGGTGGCATAGTAGTTAAGAATCTGCCTGCCAATGCAGGGGACACGGGTTCAATCCCTGGTCTGGGAAGATCCCACACGCTGCAGAGCAACTAAGCCTGTGCACCTCAACTACTGAGCCTGTGCTCCAGAGCCTGCGAGCCACAACTACTGAGCCCGCGTGCTGAAACTACTGAAGCCCACGCGCCTAGAGCCCATGCTCCACAACAAAAGAAGCCACTGCAATGAGAAGCCCGGGCACCACAACGAAGAGTAGCCCCC
>NC_041219.1:15490428-15490579 GCF_002837175.3 Physeter macrocephalus | reverse complement strand
TACTGAGCCTGTGCTCCAGAGCCTGCGAGCCACAACTACTGAGCCCGCGTGCTGAAACTACTGAAGCCCACGCGCCTAGAGCCCATGCTCCACAACAAAAGAAGCCACTGCAATGAGAAGCCCGGGCACCACAACGAAGAGTAGCCCCCGC
>NC_041219.1:15409860-15489969 GCF_002837175.3 Physeter macrocephalus | reverse complement strand
TTTAAAAAATAAAATAAATTTTAAAAATATTTTTAAAAGTGTGTATATACACACACACACACACACACACACACACACACACACACACACACACACTCAGTGATTTAAATCTTGTGGAGCAAAAACCTAGGCCCGTGAGACAATATGGGGAAAATCTAACCTCATACTGGTAATAACTGGTAATGATTGGCGGCTCTAAGATTACAGTTCATTTTCCACTTATGCATTTTAATTTTAGTACTTCTGTTCTGACTCTAAATTTGCATTGGGTCGTTTAATAGACATGAAATCGTTTTTTTAGCAATATCTCTTTCTTAGTTGTCTCCTTTTTCACAACGGTTTCCTATGCTATTTATCTTTAGGTAGGTTTTCTCAAAAATGTAAGCTTGAAAGTTATGGAACTAAATTTAGGTTTAGTCATTGGAAGTTAAAACAGGAAGATCTGATGCTGGTTGAGTGCGGACCCTGCTAAGACACAATTTTTTGAACCAATTCACTTTTTCTATCAGGCTGCCCTTTTTGTTAGCCAAAAGACCTGTGAGGTCCAATGAGCTTTCCTTCCTCACAGTCACCACTATCCACCCAAATTAGTCAAGTCAAAACCCCAGTTTCTCCCTTACTTATCACAAGCACTCCAGTGTGAAAGCTCAGACTTCTTACTTCCATAAGATGTGTCTCCTATTTTCCATCTGCACTTCCCCATCGTGTCCACCATAATCTTTTGCCTATATTCTACAACACCCTCTTACCCAGTTCCCCTACTTCCACTCTCACCCCTATACAAATCATTCTTTGCACATATCAGGAGAGACATTTTTGTAACAGAGGTCGCCTTGTCACTCTCCTGCATAAACCCCTCAATGACTTCCCATTACCCTCAGAACAAACTCAAAAGCACGGCCTACAAGCTCTATGTGCTCTGACCCCTGACTACCTCTCCAATATCATTTCCTACTACCCTTCTCCCTCTTTCTTAGACAACACTTATCCTGGCCTTTTTGTTCTCAGACACACCAAGCTTTTTCGTGTTTCACAGGCTTCATGCCAGCTGTTCATGCCTAAAGTACCCTTCCTCCATCTTGTTCTGCTATGGTGCCTTCTCACGGTTTAGGCCTCCATTCAAATGTAACTCCTGTTACAGCCCATCTCCAGAAGAACCCTCCATCCCACTTCAATTACTCGTAAAACAAGGAATGTCACTCGCCATACTGTTACACCAGGATTAAGTCATTAGCCACTGCAGTCGCTGACCTACGATACACCCTGAAAGGAATTCAGGATAAAGAATAGGATGAAGCACTCTGTGCTTTGGGAAAACAGGCAAAACAGGCCCTTAGGCAGTTAGATATATTTCAGGAAAAATTTTTATGAACCCATATTCTTATATCTTCCCATGCTCAGAAAAGCACTAAAATCATTAACTGAGATATGTTCCTCATGACTAGCAGTAACCTTCTACCAAGATGTATGCTTGATTGCACTTACCCCTTAGCCAAAAATCATATATGCTATACTGGCCTCTCCCCCTACCTCTTTGGAGCAGTTCCTCAAAGCTCTCTGAGAGGCTGTCTCCCAGGCTACAGTCCTCAGTAAGATCCCCAAATGAAACTGAAACTGACTGTTCTTATGCTTTATGTTTTTATTTCAGTTGACACTCTCTGACATCACTTTTCTCTTTTCCTTCTTAATATTTACCATAATTTATAAATATCTATAAACAATATTTCATGTATTTACTTTTCATTTTTTCCTTTTCTTTATTCCTCCTCACTAAATTTTCAATAATTACTTATTGAGTATATTAATTTTATTTGAGAAAACAAATGGAAAATTTTTGTTAGTCCTAAACCTTTTACACACCGTCAATATTTCCGTCCAATGTGCTACAGCATGCCTTTGTGGATGCAATAAAAATTATAAACACATCCAGCTCTTTGTCAGGCACTGTTCTAAGTCCTTACATTTATTAAATCAGTTATTGTCAGGACAACCTATGAAACACACACTATTATTTTCTGCGCTTTACAAATGTGGAAACTGAGTCATAAACAGGTTGAATACATTGCCCAGGGTTACTCAAATAGCTGAGCCCAGATTCAAACCTAGGTAGTGTGGCTTTAGGATCAGGTTCTTAATCATAAACAATGCTGCCTTCATACAAGCACAGGACATTTTCAGGATACAAGAGATGCGAACTGCTCCAGATCCTGAAGCACACTAACAACCTATCTATTGTAAAAAGATAAAACATGCTACCGCAGGGCTCTTTCAGAAACTATTTTACAATACCCTCAAATCAGCAAATATCTGTTAAGAATGAAAAGTACTTGATTCTCACTTAGAGTTTGTTGAATAATGACCAGCTCGCTCAAGTTCCCATTCATTACTGTTGCCATTCCAATGTCATATGTCATTCCAGGGATTAAGTGATCAACCTTGACTCTGTTAGCATCCTTTACAAAAAGCTTCCTGACTTCTCTTCTATCTGATATGGATTTGACTTGAATGTAGACCTCGTGGCCGTCTTGGGGGGATCCCCACTGAAGAATTATACTGTCTTCTCCCACGTCTTCAAGTTTAGCATAAACTTTCTGAGGTGGATTAATACCTTCGAGAAATAGATAAATGGATACATACATTTTAGCTTATTGTCAGTGTTACTCATGCTATTGAGTAAAAATATCAGTTCAATATTAATTCATGTTTAAAATGTAACAAATCCTCACGTCACCATGTCTTGAAAAGGACTAAATTTTAGAGAAAAATATGTCTTTGTGATTACTATGCAAGTATTGGAGAATTTTCTTGATACTCTTTGGTAATAACCAAAGAAAATACTTTGGCTTATCTCCTTACACAATTTATTTGAATATCAGGCCTGGGGATTTTCACTACTATACAATTCTCTGGAAATTGTAATGCCTTCCGTTTAGTCTCATTGTCTTGTGTTACATGCCTCACCTAAACTTTTGATAGTTCTCGGGTACAACGATCAATCATTAGTTCATGTCTATAAGGATAATTATGCAATTTTAAACTGTTCAACAGTTTACTTTAAATAATATTTAAAGAATTCTCTATGATTTTCAAACTTACTTTGTTTTCAGAAACTATAAGGTGATTTTTAATCTATTTGGAAGTTCACCTCCTTAGCAACACAATTAAACACATTTTAATTTCTTAGGAAAATATTCCGGGTCAGACCCATAGTCTATTCATTCCATACCTTCAATTCACAAAATTGGAGCCAGCCTGACTTTAGGTGTTGAAATTGATTATGTATGTAAAATTATCAGAAAATGCCAGAATAGTCCAATCAGAAAACTGTTCACAAGATTCCATGGTGAAACAGCTTCAGATATTTTTCTCTTACATACCTACAAAACTGATGAGTCTGTTATAGTCCTATAATTACTCAAAGAATTTTCTATCCATGTCTGTGCATTTTTATGGGAGAAAAGTCCATTATTTTTTCCACATTCTCAAAGGCTCCATTAACCCAGAAGAGTTAGATTTTACTGAATAAAACATACTCTCTGTATCAAGGCCCTTCATGTTGTGTGCCTAGCTTACATTTTCTAAACTCTCACTACATTTCCCCTGTCCTCTAGCCATGCCACTCTACTCCCCATTTCCTAATGCTCAGTCGTCAGTCTCATCAAAAAGCCTTCTATGACTTTCCCAGGTATGGCTAGATAGATGCCTCTTCTTCTGTCTTCACCGTCTGTGCACATGCTGTTTGCCCTACTCACAACATCCTTCTACCTCCCCACTGCCACCTGGCTCACTCTTACTCTTCCTTCGTGACTCAGTGCATCACTCCTCCAGGAAGATTTTCATGGCCATCCCTGTACCCCGAGTCTGGGTTAACTGACCCCTCTCTATGCTCCCACAGTACCAAGAGCATAAGCCATATAACAGCAATTATAATACAGCATCATCCTTTTTTAAAAATTTGTCTCACTCCATTAATATGTAAGCTCTCTGAAGGTAGATACTAGTCTTATTCATCTTTGCATTTCTAATACCCATTGCAATTCCTGACACTAAAACATAATCTACTGAGTGAATAACGAATGAAAAAAAAATTGCTTCAACCTCAGGAAAGTAAAAGAGCTCTGGATTACTAAATCCTAGACATGCACAGCTGTGTCAGTTTAGAGTCAACATACATAGCAAATGACATAATTAAATGTGCAGACTCACATGTACCTTTCTCCTGTCCCTCTATTAAACAAATAGGTACATACCATGGAAGATTTGTTTAAAAGCTTTATTGTGACTTAATTCAGGTACCCAAAACACCATTTCAAAGTATATAATTAAGTGATTTTTAATATATTGACAAGGTTTTGAAAGCATCACTGTTACCTAATTCCAGAACATTTTCATCACCCCCAAAATAAACCCTATACTCATGAGCTGTCACCCACCACTCCCTTCTCTCTCTTTTCCCATTCTTGGCAACCACCAATCTAATTACTGTCGCTATGGATGTGCCTATGGATTTCATATAAATTGAATCATACTACATGTGGTCTTATGTAACTAATTTCCTTAATATCGTTTCAAGGTTCATCTATGTTGAAGCATGTATCAGTACTTCACTCTTTTTAGTTGCTGAATAATGCTCCACTGTAGAGATACACCATGTTGCGTTTATCTATTCATCAACTGATAGACATGAGGGTTGTTTCCATGTTTTGCCTATATGCTATGAACATCCATATAAAGTTTCCTTTGTGAACAACTGTTTCCAATTCTCTTGGATATATAACTAGGAGAGGACTATCTGAGTCATATAATAACACTATGTTTAAATTTTTGAGAAACTGCCAAACTGCTTTACAAAATAACTGTACCATTGTACATTCCCACAATTAGTACAGGAAGATGTCAATTTCTCTACATCTACCATGGAAGATTTTAATGTGACTTCAAAATTAATGAATCTGTGAGAAATCCTCCTAGTCTGAGAAATCCTCCTAGTCTGCCTGTCAGTTAAAAATGAAAGCATCTCCCTAAAGTGTAAGGGAATCAATCAAGCATTTACCAATTGACAGATGCTTTGAGCTCAGGGAAGAGAAAACATCTGCTCTCTAGTATCCAATTGGAAAAATACTTTTGATTAGGATTTGCAACAGTGAATGCATGTATCTTAAGCATTTGCATTCAGTAAGCATGAAATATTTTATTACTTACTTTACAATTTATTATTGTTATTCAAAGAATCCCAAGTATTCCCAGCAAATATGAGGTTAATTAATCTACGTCTGTGCAAGTGTAGGTTTTCCTTTCCTCCTCCCTCAGTTCTAGTGCATTTAAATTTTAGCTCGTGAAATTTCAAAGAACTTTGCATATAGACATGTAAAATACACATGCACAGACAATACACGTGTTACACACACAGGGATATGCCAAAATGTGCTGTTATGTACTTTCATAAATAGTGTTTTCGCTTTTCAAAAAAGATTGACTTATACTTAATGGGGTAAATAGAATGCTTAATTAAAAGATAGAGTACTTTAATGATTATATTCTAGACAATGATTCAAAAACTGCCGTGTGGAGGTGAGTGGAGATTAGAAATTCATTTGCCAAAAGTCCTGGGATGACACTGCCCCCTAGAGGTCAACTCATAACACTGCGTGAGGAAAGAAAGAAGGACCAGGTAAAACTGAATAAATGTGCAGATCTGCTTGTTGGATCTAGAGCTGTTAAAGAGAACTGGGTGAACTAATCTTCATCTCTTAGGATAATTTATTTTCCAGCAAAGGCTATGATACGAAACATGTCTTCTAGGAACTCTGGGAAGAACAACTCAGATGTTTACGGGGTTCATGTAAATCTAAATGAATTTAGTCTTTAGAATCCATGCTTAGCATTGTGATTCAAAATCCAAACAAATGTTCAACCCGCTTATTTGTACCTATGAAAGGATCGACACAATTAAATTTGGCAAAATAGTATTTTTAAATATGCAGTTTGTATTTTTGATCAAAATGCAAAACGTACCCACACTTACCTGTAATAGCTGAAATAGGTTTCTCAAAGCAGCTTAAAGTTCCTCTTTCTGCTACACTGAATAGATAGATCAGATAATGATGGAAAGATCTTAGATTTCCAATTGTTGTTGATGTGTTGAATTTTTCAACAAACACCTCTTCTGATTTATTGTTTGCAACATCCAAAATAGCCACAAAATAATGGTGAAAAGATACAGGATCTGGAGCATCCCAGTGTAAAAATATTTCCGTTGGGGTCACATGAGTAACTGTGACATTTTGGGCTGATAATGGACCTAGCAGATGAAAGGAAACCAGAAAAATACATTATACTAGTGAGATGGTTTGGAGAGTAATCTCTCACTTCTCAGTACTTCCATGATACTCTAATTTGGAGAGAAAAGGAACACTGGATTTGAGCCCTGCCCCAATTTATATCTCCAACTTCCTGAGCAAATTACTTTCTTGAGCCTCGGTTTGTTTGTTTGTTTTACTATAAAATGGGAATTATAGGAGTAATTATGAAGATTAAATGAGATAAGGAGGGTAAACCACTTGGCAAAGTGTTTGACACACACTACTGTTCAATTTTATTACAAGCACCACCACAATGGTACTTCTGGCATTCAGTGATCATATATTATATATGTCTTTTACTTCTGTCTTGTCAGACCAGAGGGCAGGGACTTCATATTATTTATTCTTCATTCCCAACATCACCAGAACTCAGGCATTCATCCTCTTACAGAAATGTTTCCCAACTCCAAATTGTTTCATCCAGTGCCAGTGATTTTCCTAGTTAATCCCTCCAGATTAATTTTCTTAAAACAGCACCTTGCACGTATCAGTCTCAAACCTGTATCTGTTCCCTACCCTCCCAATTCACAGATATGCACGCACATTCTTTTTGATTCTTTCTTTAGAAGCAATAGCTGGAGAGTTAAAACAAGACCATCTGGGTTCCGGGACTCCTGTATGGCTTAACCAAGCATGTTAGTCTAGTTAGTTTACTTAACCTTTCTAAAGCTCAGTTTTTTTCATTTCTATACAGCTACTCCAAAGGTTGAGATAAAGACTGTGAAATAATGCATTAAACCTGTCTGTAAAAGGCAAAAGGGGAAAGAATCCATTAAAAGTGTTTGTAAAAGGTAAAACAAGTCTTAGAAACTATAGTCACTATAGTCTTCAAGGATTTCCTTTGTTTCTAAGGTCAAGTCCAACCGTCTAAGACAGAGACCCCTGGCATGCCCAAATCTGACACCACCTACCACTCAAACTGATTTCACCCTCATGCCTGAGGATCTCCAGTCAATCCACACTGTTCTTTTCCTACAAATTCCTATCTCCACATTTTTGCTCAAAACGTGCTTTTCTTCCTTCAAGTGTGAATCTAAGCCTCTCCTTTCCACGAGTCTTCTCGTCACCCATCTTCTGAATTCTAAAAAGCATTTATCAAATGTACCAATGCATGGGAATTTGGGTAATTATATTTTTCTATACAGTTTTATTTGCATTTAATTTTATTCCTTACTAATTCTCTCCATTGCAAGTCCCTTTAGTCTGGGATGCATGTCTGTTTACCTCCTGCTATTGGCACATATCGAAAATTCAGCTTCCCCCAAATTTACTGATGATCTACTATGAACTGGACACCAGTCTAGTTGGTATTATAAAACAAATAAGATAGTTCCTGTCCTTCTGGGTGTTTAATTTAATAGGAAAGCCAAACACGTAAACAGATTCATTGTAACCTAAAATGGTTAAAGAGAGAGATTTCCCAGAATGTTATGAGAAAATAGCAGACCCTCAGGAATTATGTGCTAATGATGATATTAAATATTAGAAAAATTATACTTTCAGATGTCTTGTAACTTACATGTTTCAACAATGAATACTGGACTTAAAGTAGTCTTTGCCTCCCATTCATTTATTGCAGAGAATAAAAATCTGTAAACACGGCCAGGAGATAGTTGGGTAATTGCTTTTTCTGTAGTATTTGGGGGCACGCTTTCAAAATGCTGTTCTTCTGTATAATCTAGATAATATTTAATGATAATTTTATACCCCAGTTTCAGCCACTTATTCAAATCATTCCAACCACTCAAATTATTCCAACTAAATACAACCTCAGTTGTTCCAACATCCTTTACATAAAATAAAAGGTTTTCCTGTGGAGAAGGTGCTGAAAAAAATATAAAGGAAAATTATTTTTATTAGAAATTATAATTCTGTCTTTAAAGTAATAAAAGAGTAAGATGCATGAATATAAGAATACCAATAAAATAATTACATTCATATTCACAAATATATGGCAAGGGAACATAACAGAAAAATCTTGTAAAGAAATAGTTTGATCCAGTTGCATTTTGCTGTAAAATGTAGCAATCTGTTTCATTCTTGGGTAGCAGTGGAAAAGAAAAAATTTCATTTTTCTTAAGACCAAAAGATGATCCATCTGTCCATGTGAGATGACCTTCTTTCTGTAATAAGATGTACAAATTAAGCCAATTTAAAGGAAAACTGTCATGTCTTCAAATATGTGTATAAGATTTTTATTAGACACATCTATATTATAAAATTTTCTAAGACTGTTAAAAATCATCAACCAGTTTCACATTTTTATGTGGATTTCCTTCATGATAAAGATTCTGAGCTGGAGACAGAGTTCATTTTCATTCACTCATTAGCCATGTCTTCAGGAGAATTGCTAAATTTCACATTAAACCTCTATTTTCTCAGCTGTAAAATGGGTATAATGATAGAACCTACATCTAAGTTGTTGTGAGGCTCACAGGCAGTGCAGCATGCGAAGGGCTCAACACAAAGCCAGGCACAGACCCATTATTCCTTAGATGTTAGTTATTTTGTTTCAAGTCAACAAATAAGCCTTAAGCATCAGAAGAGGTTGTTGTTACCTTTCTGCTAAGGATGCCACTGGTGAATATTGTCAACCTCAACTCTCACAGGTAATGAATCTATCTTTAGTCACGTGGCTACTTTCCTTGAGTAGGAAAAATAGAATCTTCAACAAAGATATATCTGGATTCTAATCAGTATTTCTGCCACTTACTATCTACTCCCAGATAACTGCTAACCTCATAGAAATGAAATGTTTTCACCTACGCAGTGGAACTAATCATGACTACCCTGCATGGTTTAGAGAAGACCTCTCTCAACAGGTTTAGAAAATATGTATGTAAAATGCCCGGCACATAACAGCACCTCAAAAACAAATATAATTCTTATAATGAGCTTGGTGAAACAGAGACTATGTCCGTATTGTGATTATGACACTATCCCCAACATCAAGCATGGTGCCAAGCTAGTTGCTTGGGTGAGGACTAAAGAGACCTGCTCCCTCCTAAAGAGATTTTAAAACAGTACATTCCAGTTCCACCAAATAGAACGGAGGAGTATCGTTTCCTCAAAGAGTCTACTTTATTGCATATATTGTACTGCCATTTTGAAAACAGACAGAGGCTCAGAGGCAGTATGGTCAAGTGATTAGGGCATGAGGGTTGGTCAAACAGATACAGGTTCAAGGCCTGGCATGGCCATTTATTAGCTATGTGACCCAGGATCTTTCTGAGTTCATTTTCCTTATCTGTAAAATGAGAATAATGATACTGCCTATCTCATTAGGTTGTTGTGAGAACTCAGTGAGTTTACCTATGTAACCCTCCCAAAGTAGAATAAAGAAACTATTAATCTTTCATTCGTTAATTTCCTACTGGATGGCAAGGTCCCAACTGGAATCTGGGAATGCAATGATGAATAAGACAGTCTTTATCCTTGACATCCAATAACAAATTCACACTTACTCAGCATGGGTTTACTTAAAGGGGAGATTACTTTCTTAATCTACCACAAGGATTAAGACCCAGGAGCTACCTCTGATGTCAACCTCAAGAGACCAGCTTCATGCAGAGGTCGTAGAGTACAGTGGTTAAGATCAGACTCTGATGCCTGTCCACATGTGCCCCAATTTCCTCTTACGTCAAACAAGTAAATCACATAGAATTGCACTTAACACTTAGGAGACACCATAGGACTCAGTTATTACTCCAAAGGAAGTTTTTTTTTTTAATAGTTACTTTGATGTTTCATTTGCTTCCCAAATTATTTTTAAGTATCTTGAAGCAGAGTCTGTATCTTAGAGACCTTAGAAAAATTCAGAGCAACCACGAGGATGCCTTGAGAGCCTCACTTTAGCTATCATGACCATGTGACCTAACTTTATAACAGAAATCAGGAACCACAACTATTGGAAGAGAACATTCTAATTTAAACAGTTTATAACCACCATAACTAACAGCAGGAAACTATATATACATTAACTGGCCTACTTCGAAAGACACTGGCACTCTGGGAGAGGGACTTCTGAGATGAACTGTGGAATCTTTATTAGAATTTCATTCACTTCCTATTAAAAGATAAAGGAAGCTCATTAAGAGGATGATGAAAATGTAATCAAAGATTGCTGATAGTTTCTCCCAAGCTTATGCAAAGTTCCAAAGAAAAATTGGTATCAAACTGAGAGAATTTTCCTTGGGTCACTAAAGATCAGCATATCTCATGGAGAACAGATTTATTTTTGAATGGCAGGAAATAAAAGTAAATGGATCATCAAGAAGAAAACACAGACTAGACAGATAATTGTGTTAGGTCTCAAGTTTTCCTACAAAACGTTCACCAAAATGAGATTTCATTAGCTATTCCATAGTATTAGGAATTTTTGGAGAAAAATGTCACACATTCCTTACTTCACTGGTATTGACTAAAATCTTCAGATCTTTCTGTATCTCTCTTAGTGAAACTGAACTTCATAAACCTGGATGTCTACAGTGAAAGAAATAAAAGGAAGACCTCCATATTTTGGGGTTCATATTATGGTATTTTTCACAGAGGTGAGAAAGAGAGGAAGTGAAGCAGGTTTGATGGGAAGGAGGTAAAAAGTCAGTTTTAGCAATGTTGAAGTGTCTGTGGAAAATTCCAAAAGGGATAAGTAGAGGAAAATTAGATAGGTGTCTGGTAGTCATAAGAGGAAAGTGGACTAGATAAACATTTGAGACTAACTGGTTTAGGTGGTAAACTAAGTGAAGAAATAGATAAGATCAATCAAATGAATTTAAGAGGAGTCTGGAAAGACCAAAAAGGAAGAGAAATTAGGTAAAGAAATAAATGCCTACAAAAGAGATTGAAGGAGGTGGGGAAGGAATGAACAGACACAGTACAGAGGATTCTTAGGGCAGTGAAAATACTCTGTACCATACCAAAATGATGGATACATATTATTTTATATTTGTCCAAACCCACAGAATGAACACCACCTAGAGTGCAACATCATGTAAACCTTAGACTTTGGGCTATAATGACGTACCAGTGTAGGGCCCGGGGTTCTAACCAGTTACTACTCTGGTGCGGGAGGTCACTAATGGGGGGCTGTGCACGCCTGGGGGCAGGAGGTATATGGGAAACCTCTGTACCTTCCCCTCAATTTTTCTGTGAACCGATGACTACTCTAAAAAAGAGAGAGATTGGAAAAATAGAAAGAGAAATAGTGTCTGACTTATAAGAAGTACTCAAAAATGGGACTTCCCTGGCGGTCCAGGAGGTGTGGGTTTGATCCCTGGTCAGGGAGCTAAGACTCCACATGCCTCGTGGCCAAAAAAACAAAACATAAAACAGAAGCAATGTTGCAACGAATTCAATAAAGACTTTAAAAAATGGTCCACATCAAAAAAAATCTTTAAAAAAAAGAAGTACTCAATAAATACTTATTGAATGAATGAAGGAATCAATGAATCAATGATATAGATAAAAGTTTTATCACAATATACATATCTCTTTATATCTACTGACCTTCAAATTGTTAAGACCAGTCCATATTATTATTTGATTCTTTGACCTGAGATGTGAAAACATAAATTTTTTTTCCTCTTCATTTTTTATATCCACAAGGTGTGCAGAAATTAAAGATAAATTACAATGTTGCTGGGCTATATTCCATGGCTTATTCTCTTTGCTAATTCTATAACAGTTATTTTTTAATGCTACCCATCCTTGTGAACATGAACCTACCAAAAGAAAAATGCTTTGTTAAAGATGGATTCAGCAATATAGCATTTCATAATTACATCTCTTAACATCTACATAAGTTAATTGTGAAAACCTCATAGTATTAACTGTGGACTTTCCCTATGTTTCTCCCAAACCAATAAAAGTACTAAAGCTGTCATTATTCAAGTAGTAAATGAATTACCACCAACTGAAACAGTTTTAAGTAGCTGCAAGAATTAATTATGCAGAATTATCATCCAATTATAACTTAACACAAAACAACAGATGTTTTTCTTTCTAAATTACTTTAAGTTACTTTTCCTTTCTCTTACTCTTGTACTGGTAGAGAACTTTTAAAGTATATTTCAGGCTTCTTTTTAATTTAGAGAACTAGACATCATGCTTGCTTAGAATTCTGCTCTCTGTTACTTGACCTCAAATGGGTTCACCTTCCAGAAAAAAATGAATGGCCAGCCACTTAGCCTTTCTCTCCGAGATTACACATCACAGAAAGACAGGAAAATATCAGCCTGTTCAGAGTAGAAACTGTACTTCAGCTCATGCTTATGCTTCATCAGTGCCCAATCCAACATATTAGGAAGATGTAAGAAGGATCTTTTGAACTGTTGTCTTTTTTTTCATAGGGGAAAAAGAAGAATGGGGAGAGGGAATGCTTAAATGCCTTATTGTCTTTTTATTACCAAAATATTATTGAAAATATTGCAGTTAATTGATTATTTCTATAGAAGGTATTAAAATGGGACTCATAGCCCATCACAGAAAGTGCACTGCCCCCACTAGCCATCTATGACTCTGTCTTCTTCTCATATCTTTTCCTACCATATGAGGGAAGGAATAGGAAATAGGAAAATACCAAAATATTGAACACATTCACCTCCCCCTTGCATGATTCCAAATTTGGGTCAGGTCTGATCAGGGATGAGTAATGGAGAAACTTTAAATAGGATGAAGGATTTATATATATATTTTTTTCCTTCAGTAAAGAGAATTTATTTGACTCAGTTTCTTAAAACAACTTTCTTCTTGGAGATACAGTCCATTGACATACCACAAACCAACGACTCTGGACTAGAATATCTCTAAATTCCGTAGCATACAATTTGATATTATGTTTCTAAAAAATAACTTGAGACCAAAGGAGTTAGCTCTCTAAGTCTGCCGAGCTACACTTTTCACCTTTTATTATATATGAGGGTCCATTGCATTCTGGGTATGTTGATGAAAGATTTACATTTTTATACTAGATTTTAATGATCTTTTAATATCTGAAAATGAGAATGTTCATTGATATATTATATTGAAGTCACCTAAAAAGCCATGGAATCTATATGAACCATTGCCAGAGTTAAAGAAAGAGAACCCACTTGGTTCAGTTTAAAAGAAGTGGTGGAAGAAAAAGTTGGTTCTTACCTTTACCCTGCTAAATCCAGCTTGTTCAGTAAATCAGTCAAATATCAGAATAATATAGTTAGAAAAAGAGGACTATGTTAATTCATTTACAAGCAGTTTACAGTGGTTAATACTTGGCTGAATCGCTTTTTAAAAGCTGCCAAGTTATCTACAAAATATATAATAAATATATAAGTTGATAATAAACATCTACATACCTGTTTCAATTTGAACATCCAGTCTCTGAAATACATTTATAAAATCCAAATGCAGTTGTTTAAATTCAAATGTAAAAACATATAAGGTGGCAGGTTTCAAATCATCCCACTCATAAAACATGACATTATTTTGCATAATTTGTGAAGAATTATTAAGTGATATTGACACTAAAGTGTCAGTGGAAGATAGAACACTCCAGTTAAAAGAAACACTCGTACTTGTTGCTATTGTTTTAATATCTCTAGTTGATATTCCACCTAAAAGATCAGGGAGAATAATTAGTATGGTTTCAAATAAAACTGAATGAAACACAAAGGATACTGAATTACAAAAGATTCACCATGATGGGAAAATATTACCTAACTATAAAACCTTTTCTAGACTATATGGGAGTTTCTTGCACTCTGCTTAGAACGAATGAATTAGATTACAATCCACATTATAGGATTTTTAAGAATAATCTGGATTATATGTAATATCTCCACTACACCTACCTATTCATATTGGCACACATTAAATGTCAAAACTGAAAATCATATTCTTACCTTAGTTTACAATTTCCTTTAAATTTTGAAATTTAAATTATAATCAAAAAGTAAAATACTATTGGGATGTGATTTTTAATTACCACTGCATATCTATTAATCACTGTAAAATTCAAATGATCTTGTAATAAAAAATTTTCCTTTTTATAATTAGGTAAGATAGCTGAACAACACATACATATTACTTACGGGTTTGAAATGACTTTTCACTTAAAATTTGTCCATATTTTACGGACTGTATAATGATGTGACAGTCTTCACTTTCTTCTAGTGTTATTATTGATTTTGGAAGCTTTTGTGGGTCTGCAAGAATCCTTTTCACATTCTGTAAATAATGAGATTCATCTGCTTAAGAAATGTTTATTAACTCTATGTAAGATGCATTATAATTAGAGGTTTGACTTCTCTACATCTTCATAAGAAGCAGTTTTTCCAATATGAAATGCAAACATATATAAACTATTTATTTTTACATAAAATATTACCTTTTAAATAGTTGCTCTCTGTGTAGTACATACATTCTAAAAAGGAAAATACATAACCATTCCAATGATGAAACAAATATTATTTTGATCAACTAGTTATTGAAGATATTTCATAAAATGCTACCATTTTATATATTAGTAAAATTAAAGATATTGCAATGACTATTAAATTCAGGTTTATGATGTGGCATTCAGTTACAACAAATTTACACTATGCTCACTTTTATCAGAGCCAAAAAATAAAACATGCCTTACTTTTTGAGCAAAATTATTAACAAGTTGGTATTTTAAAAAATAAAATTCAGGACTTCCTCCCTTAGGAAATTCATCCCATTCAATAAAAATTGTTGTTGTTTGTTTACTCTTTGGTATATAATGGAAACTTTTTGAGATCTGAAATGGGAAAGAAAAGTAACGGTAAATAAAAATGCCTTCTTTGTTATTTTTTTATAAGCAAATTTACAAAAAATGAAACCTAAATATACCAAATTATGATTGAAAATATTTCAGTAACATCGATTTCTACACATAAATTAAATAACATCCATTGGATACTCTATTTATAAGCATAGTTCAGAAAATAACTTAAGAAAGGCAAGTAAACATAAAAAAGAATGAAATAATGCCATTTGCAGCAACATGGATGGACCCAGATATTATCATACTAAGTGAAGTCAGAGAAAGACAAATATCATATGATATCGCTTATATGTGGAATCCAAAAAAAGATACAAATGAACTTATTTATAAAACAGAAACAGAGTCACAGATGTAGAAAACAAATTTATGGTTACTAGGGAGGAAAGGTGGGGAGGGATAAATTGGGAGATTGAGATTGACCTGTACATACTCCCACATATAAAACAGATAACTAATAAGGACCTACTGTATAGCACAGGGAACTCTACTCAATGCTCTGTAATGACCTATATGGGAAAAGAATCTAAAGAAGAGCGGATACATGTACAATTGGTTGTACATGTATATGTACAACCAATTCACTTTGCTGTACAGCAGAAACTAACACTATAAATCAACTATACTCCAATATAGATTTTTAAAAAAAGAAAGGCAAGTAAAATAAGAGCAGATGCATATCTCTCAAACTAGGAATCACCAGGATCCTGGGGTCAGGAAGAAGAAAGAAACAAAGTCAGGCACACCCTCTTAGCATGTCAAACTGTGTACCCTGATGATAATGGATTCTTTTTTTTTTTTCCCAGCTCTATTTATTTATTTTTTAACATCTTTATTGGAGTGTAATTGCTTTACAATGGTGTGTTAGCTTCTGCTTTATAACAAAGTGAATCTGTTACATATATGCATATGTTCCCATATCTCTTCCCTCTAGCGTCTCCTTCCATCCCACCCCCCGTCCCACCCCTCTAGATGGTCACAAAGCACAGAGCTGATCTCCCTGTGCTATGTGGCTGCTTCCCACCAGCTATCTATTTTACGTTTGGTAGTGTATTTATGTCCATGCAACTCTCTCACTTCATCACAGCTTACCCTTCCCCCTCCCCATATCCTCAAGTCCATTCTCTAGTAGGTCTGTGTCTTTATTCCCGTCTTACACCTAGGTTCTTCATGACCTTTTTTCCCCTTAGATTCCATATATATGTGTTAGCATACGGTATTTGTTTTTCTCTTTCTGACTTACTTCACTCTGTATGACAGACTCTAGGTCCATCCACCTCACTACAAATAACTCAATTTCGTTTCTTTTTATGGCTGAGTAAATTGAGTGTGGACTAGACCTAATGATTGATACAAATACAATACAGAAAAAATATGTCACATTGGAGATTAGGTTATAAAGTCTGTGTCTCTTGTCTCACCCTCTTGCACTATCTCTTTTGCTTGCTCTGAAGGGGAGCCGGTTGCCATGTTGTAAGCTGCCCTGTAGGGAGGCTCATGAGGCAAGGAACAGATGACTCTTGCCAAGAGTCAGCAAGAATCTGAGGCCTGCAAAAATAATCAGTAGAAGTGGATATCCCCCAAGTCAAACCTTTAGATGACCACAGTCCTTGATTGCAGCCCAGAGACAGAGGACCCATTTAAGCCACTCCTGAATTCCAGACCCACAGACACTCTAAGATAACATATTTTGCTGTTTTAAGCTGCTACCTTTTGTTATGCAGCAATATATAAATGTTACAATAGAAAAAGCCAAGTTGATTTCAAAATATATTTTGAATGGTGGTCAAAAAATAAATATAATTAAAGAATGATTTCACCTGCAATAATTTAAAAAAGTGTAGCTATACCCATACTTAGACACAGCTGTTTCCTTGGCTTCCTCTTTGCATCATTCAGAATAGGCTAGGTAGGGTCTTCCCTGGTGGCGCAGTGGTTGCGCGTCCGCCTGCCGATGCAGGGGAACCGGGTTCGCGCCCCGGTCTGGGAGGATCCCATATGCCGCGGAGCGGCTGGGCCCGTGAGCCATGATCGCTGAGCCTGCGCGTCCGGAGCCTGTGCTCCGCAACGGGAGAGGCCACAATGGATTCTTGACAAAGCACTTAGAATGAAAATAAGTTTGAGTGCAAAATGTTTGACTCTGAATTATTTTAAAACCTTGGTTCGTTTGTAGGTAAAGAAAATGTTAGCAACTGAGGCAAAATAGCCAGACTACATTATCAGAGACCCTTTACGTTCCCTAGATGACAAAAAATAATTCAACTCCCAAGAGAATGATACATTCATCAAAATTCCTACCAAAAACAACTTTAAAATGCCTCAGTATACCTTGAATTTTACCAAAAACAACTTTAAAATGCCTCACTATACCTCGACTTTTACCAAATTCTGATCTCTCTCCCTCTGCACTGGTCATCCCCCAAAACAATTTGCAAGCAGTGAGAACAGCTGCCACCAATAAGCATAAATTTGTGCAGCACCTAGCAAAGAAAACTTCTTAGGTACTAAATCTCATATTTAGTGTTACTTGCCTTCAACATATGCTTTATATTCCAAAATGGATAGACTCAGTGCAATAGCATCTTGCCCATTAATTCCAAAAAGAGTACATTCAAAAGTGTCTTACCTTAAAAACATATTGTATCCAAAGCAGTAGAATAATTGATTTCTCCATCTGGAAAATAAAGCATATTCAGCTCAATTAAACATGTATATTTTTCGTTTCAAAACTAAACTATTGGAAATTCTTTAGGTTGTGTGTGTATATCACTTTAATGTCATGTCTTTTCAATTTAGACTGCCCATCAAACCGAATGTTAAGGCATTAATAAGTAGGTGCTTCATAATATTGTCCACCCAATAAAACTGGAAACATCAGTACTTTTCAGCTAACAACAAATAGCAAAACAATTTGCTTCTAGAAACTGCTATAATTAAATAAAAAGGATATGTTAGCAATAAAATGAATTATCAGGCAATTACACAAAATTACATTGCATTGTGTGAAACTATCTAAGCTTAATGGATGAAAATCTAGAACACCTACACACTGCTACTTTGTTGGAAGTAATTCCTCACATTTTAAAATTATACCATCATTATGAAAAATATTTCAAATACAGTGGATGAAATTGAAACTTAAATGGAAAAAACATTCAACATTCGTTTCAACTGAATTTATTTTTTAAATGCATTGATCCAAAAAGCTTGTATAACTTTTCCCAGGAACCTTGAGTTCCTGGGGACTTAGGAACTGTCACGTTCAACTTAAGGTATAAAGGAAAAAATAAACACCTCTGTATTTTTTTAAATACATATTTCTGAACCTGAATAATATTTTAATAGTAAACAGGTCCCCAGGATCAATTTTAAAGCTCTCTAAAGCCCACTCTAAAGCAGGTTTCTTCCTACAAAATCCTCTGTAGGTCTCCTTAAGCAGGTGTTCACCTCGGATAAAATGCAACCCAGTTAAAAAGAAATACCTAATCCAGACTCCTCCACAAAACTGCAAAGCTTTAACCCCGTTCTTTATTCTCAGCAACCTGTTATAAGCGTTCCATTCGCGGGGTTGGGATATTAATTTTTTCCCCCAAATGTAAGCTGTCAGGTAGGATTTCGAAGGTTTGGGTGCTGCATAATAAGAACGCCGAAGTGGAAAGATCGCTCACTGCTGCCTGTTGAAGTCCAAATCCCCGTTCAAATACAGCTCAGTCAGGGTTTGCTCCCAAAGTGTAAAAAGAAAGCAACTGGCCCCGGCCGCGCGGTTTTAGAAATAGTCCCAAACTTTTAACCAATGGAGAAAAGAACAGAGTTTAAAGAAAAGGGCGGCGGTTTTAAGAATGGTTAGACTGGTGGGGAAAGGAAAAAGACCAGGGACCTGGAAGCCGAAGCCGAAGCCGAAGCGCGACGGGTGCTCAGTGGAGGAAGCCTGTGGGTGCCGGGTGCCCCGCGCAGCCCGCCCTGACCCTGCCACACCCTGACCCCAGCCGCGCAGCCAGCACTTTGCAAGTTTCGTGCGCCGCGTGTTGCGCCGGGGTGACGGGGTCGGGGGTGGGGGGCGGGGAAGGAGCTCGCCATCGCCCCCACCTCGCGGCTGCTCCGCGCTTCTCCTCCCGGCCCCTCTCAGCAAGCCTCCGCTCCGCTCCAGCTCTTCCCGCCGCTGTTCTGGTGGATTTCGTTCCCGCCAGCAACGCCCTCTCTCCCCGCAGGATTAATTAAGTGAAGGTCTCCATGGAAACGGTAAATTGCGGAAAGGGAGAGGAGTGGGAGGCAAGTCCCCAAACATTGATATGTGGAGGAGAATTACAGTACCTGCAAGAAGGGAGGAAACGGTAGGGCGATGAAGGAGGACTCAAATTGGTCTCTTAGGAAAAACAGAAGTCGACCGCCGTGGCTGCGAAGAATCCTGGTTGGGCCCAGTTTTAAGTTCATCCAATGTGGCTGTGTATGAAGACGCTTTCTTTCATTGGTAACAGTTGTGTGGTCTGCTTACTTGTTTTTTGTAGTGTTTAACAGAATTGACTGAACCTTTCCTCCATCCTGAGATCTTCTCAGTTAGCTTCCCTGACATCACCCTCACATGGTTCTTCTGTCTTAAGTCCACATCATCCTTGACATGTGCAACTTAAAAATTGACTTGACCCATGGTGCCTTTTTTAGCACTAGGGTCTTTGGACTCTATGTTTGTTACAGCCAGGGTTCTTGGACTCCTTCATCAGTAGAATTTGATGAGAGGCCAGATAAGAAATTCAGGCAAGTCTTTATTGTTTCAGCAGGAAGGAGCGAAATCAAGTAACAGGTGTCCTTGCTCACTCCTTGGGGGCTGCGGTGCGTGAGCTGATTCCCCAACTGCGCATGCGGGAAGTTATTTTTAGTCCCTTATAGTTTCTTTGTATTTTGTTGCGGAAGGAGACCTTTGTCCAGGTGCAAGCACTGCAGCAGAGGGTCCCAGATCCCAGGTGTCAGGCCCCAGCCTGTCTCATGATCAATAGAAATCGGTAAGAGGTCGGAAGAAGAATTCAGGTAAGGCTTTATTGGGACTCCTGCTACAGCTGGAGGGAGTGAGTACAAGAAACAGGTGCCCTTGCCCATTCCTGCAGGGGGAGGGAGGGGTGATCTGTTTCCTTAAATGGGGGTGAGGAAGGATTGGTGGGTCTGGCACAGGGGTAGCTTAGGTGGTCTGCCCACCCTCTGGGTGGTTCTGTGTGCAGGGATCATGCACAGTACCCTGCTTTTGCTCTTGGCACCTCAGAAATGGCAGTTGATTTGTGGCCTTTTTGTATCTTATTGTTAATATTAGCCCCATCTGTGCATTCAAGCAATTATTTTTAGTCCCTTACAGTTTCCATGTATTTTGTTGCTCAAGAAGACATTGGTCTAGGTGCATGTGCAAGCACTCCCAGGTCCCATCCTATCTCACCCTTCATGCGTCGGGGTTATTTCATTCACTTTTATGTTTTTCAGTCATATTCCGACTCCCAGTCATTCCATCTTGGATCTCATTTCTTTCCAGGGCTTCAGAGAAGTATTTACAGGTCTGCATTGGCCATTTCCACATGGATGTCCCCCACAGGCAACTCAAAAGCGTCTTTCCAAAACTAAATTCATGATCTTCCCTCTCCCAGACTTTCCTGAGCAGAGGGTCAGCCAACCAAACAAAAAAATCACCAACTCTACATCCTCAGATCCTTTCCCTCACTACTCAAAGCCAATTAGTCCTCAAAAATCCCTTTGGCTCTCCTTCTAAAATACTTCTTAGGTTGATTACTTCCTCTCTATTCCCACAGTCATGGGCTTAACTGAAAACCGAATTATCTTTCTCTCTGGAAAGTATGTGCCATGTTTAAGAGTTGGAAACTCAGTTCAGATCCTATGGCTCCATTTACTAGCTGATCATCTCTCTGAAAAGTTGACTGTGGCCAAAAGTAAGCTTAAACAGTGCTTAGTAAAGTGTAAACACTTAATAGAGTGACAACTAATATTGGTTCACTGGATTAATGCAAATAAACTCATACTTGGACTGTCTCTTTATCTGATATCCCCAGTCTCTCCTATATACTGTTAGCTAGTGTGATCTTTCTGAAATACACACATGAGCATACTTAAAAACTTACTTTGGGACTTCCCTGGTGGCCCAGTGGGTAAGACTCCGTGCTCCCAGTGCAGGGGGCCCGGGTTTCATCCCTGGTACTAGATCCCGCATGCATGCCACAACTAAGAGGCTGCATACTGCAACTAAGAGTCCGCATGCCGCAACTAAGACCCCGTATGCCGCAACTAAGACCCAGAGCAGCCTAAATAAGTAAATAAATAAGAATGGTTTGAAAAACAAAACAAAAAAAAGCTTACTTTTTAGGTGCTTACTTAAAAGTCTCTTCTGACTCTTGGTTGCTTACGATGTACCTCTGGGCAAATTCACTTTTCCAACTGCACCTCTCTCCTCTTCCTTGGCATCCTAATTTATACCCTCAGTGAAGTAACAGGCCATAAACCTTTGCACTTCTGTTTTCCTATAGAGCTTTGTTTACATTGTAACACAAAAATTTACTTTTTATGTATTTATATATATTCTCAGCCGGATTAGGAACTTCATGATGTCACAGACTATGTCTTAATTCCAGCAGTTATACATGTGAACTATATTTATGTTGTTTTAATTCCTGAGGGCCCTACATATCTTTAGTCTTTAAAAGTGGAAAGTGTCAAGGCAATATATCACAAATGATTTCATTGCCAATGAATTAGCTTTTAGTCTGTGAGAAATATGATCAAATTAAAAATCCATCAAGGATGTTAACTAAACTTATTGTGGTAATCACCTCACAATATATACATATATCAAATCATTTTGCTGTACACCTTAAACTTATACAGTGTTATAAAACTTGGGGGGATAGAAAAATCAGGAAATTGGTCTAAAAAATAAATAAAATTAAAATCCATCAAGTGAATTAAATAAAAAATAAAGTGTATATATTTCAACATGGCTTTTTTGTTATACATTTGCTGTGCAAACAATTGCATTTTAAATAAGCAGCCGTCAAAAACATTATCACCTTCTGTAGTTTACATGAGTCTCTCCACTAGGTCAATAAACCTGGTAGCAAGTTAATCAAGGAGATTTCCTAAAAAGCTCTTCTTCCTGAAGGGTCATCCCATCAAATAGTATGGCCTTGTTCCTGCCTTACCCTTTTTTTGGCCTAGGAACTTAGTTATATAGAGAAGTGAAGTGAAGATTCAAAAAAATCATGGATCTTTCCTTTTGAGAAAATGGAAAGTATAGATTTAGTACAATTTCAGGGCATTTATTCTCAAGGAAAATAATTTATTTTTCAGGTGGAGAAACACAAACTAAAGTCATTTAAGCAATAATGGAGATCACTAACATCTTACAACGTGAATTCCCTATTAGGAAATGTGTTGTTTGGGGTCTTATTTATGTATCTGTTATGAAAGGTAACCGTCGTCTTCACCAGAAGTTGGGTGGACATATCTGCATTAACCACATCCCTGGTGGAAACATGGCAAATATACAAGTAAACACAATACCCACCCCTTCCTCACATTTAAATTCCAGTCATTTATTCAGTCAGAAATATTGAGTGCATATTATGTGCAAGCACAGTGCTAAGCACTGAGGACTAGCAACAGGTGCAATTAGTCCTCCCCTTCATGGAGCTTCAGTTCTAGTGAAGGAGCTGCTGAGTGTTGTATACTCTGACTCTGTGCATAAACTTACTCCTCGTGGTTCCTGCTGTTACTATCTCAATCTGGGCCCCCTTTCCCTGTCATCTAATCTTTTGGGTTCCTGAAACTAATTCCAGCATTTGAGGGGTGTGTGTGTGTGTTAAGGGGGGGACACCTCCATAACACCAAGCAAAGCTTGGGACACCAGCTGGGTGTCCAGTCTGACACTGTCTACTCAGAGATAGCATCAGATTCCGCAGGTTAAGGGTTCAGTCCTACAGGACTAACCCCTGCCCCCAGATGCCAGTCGCATGCCCAGGTTGTTAACTGTGCTTCTGACCAACCAGCTACAGATTGGAGGTTGCCACGAACCCTTCCTTGGGTTCGATTTATTTGCTAAAACGACTCACAGAACTCAGGAAACCCGTTTACTAGATTACCAGTTTATTATAAGAGGATATAATTTAGGAACAGCTGGATTGAAGAGATGAATAAGCTAAGGTATGTGGGAATGGGTGTGGCGTTTCCATACACTCTTGGAGCAAGCCATTCTCCCCAAACCTCCAAGTGTTCACCAACCCAGAAGCTCTTCAAACCCTGTCTTTTTTGGGTTTTATGGACGCTTCATTTCATGGGCATGACTGATTAAATCATTGGCCACTGGTGACTGATTCAACCTCCAGCCTCCACCCCCCTCCAGAGGCTGGAGGCCAGCTTGAAAGATCAAACCATCTAATCACATGATTGGTTCTCCTGGCAACCAGTTCCCATCCTTAGGCCTCCAAATTACCTTAACATAACAAGAGACACTTTCATGGCTCTCACCACTTAGGAAATTCCAAAGGTTTTAGGAGCTCTGTGCCAGAAACGAGGACTAAGACCAAATATATATTTCCTAATATAAATCACAATATCACATCTAGATATTTGACATCCCTTCATCTCTTTTTATTAGATTGATCTAAAACAGGCCTCTCTAGTTTTTCCCCTACTTCAATCCATTTTCAACTGTCTTCAGATTAATCTTCCTCAAGTAGTCAGTTCTGGTCATGTTAATTTCCTACTCACAGTGTCTTTGATGGCTCCTCAGCCTTCCTAATTCCTTACTCTGCCCATTGAAGTCTTCCCGAAACATTTTCAATTCACTTCATACATTTTTGTTTTTGTCCTTAAAAGTTCCCTTCTATTTTACCTTTTTCATGAAACTTTTCCTGGGTACTCCTAACAAGTCATATGCCCCTCCTCTGTGTGGCACTTCATGCCTCTAATGGATGGTTCACTGAATTATATTTTTTTATATAGATATCTGTGGACATCTTAGTACCTCTACCAGACTATAATCTGCACGAAGGTGAAATTTATGTCCCATTGATCATATTACCTGTGGAGCCAATCATGATACCTTATATAGTAGGCACTCTACAAATATTTTTTGAATCAATACTTGTTGACGGAATATTATAAAACTCTACTCTCTCCCTTTTCTAGGTGGCACTTGGGACTTACCACAATGTAAAGGTTAAAAATGTTTCTGGAAATATTGAATAGAAATTTTAACATGAATCATGCCACTCTGGAAAAACCCACGTGTGATTTATATTACTGTAAACTTCTGGCTTTGCCCTGAACTCTTAAGAGTCTTTTTCAGAGTCCTTTGCAATATTCATGAGAATCTTTCTTAATGTTGTTAAAAACAAGACAACAGGCCCCAAATGGAGTCACTTATGCTAAGCCTCACATCACCAAACTGAGACTTAATTACAGTTTCAGCTCTCCCAGATCGACTGGAATCTTACACCAGTCAAGCAGGAATCTCCTGGTTAGCACTAGTTAGGTAATCTGCCTGATAGACTCCTGCCATTCCCTAAAGGAAAGTGACCTTGTCATAACCAACTGCTTTTTTTCATCTAGTATAACTTCCTTGTTCCTGATCCCTTCTGCCTGTAAAAGTCTTTCATTTTATACAGCTCCTTGGAGCTCCTTTCTGTCTGCTAGATTGGATGCTGCCCCTTTCATGCATCCTTGAATAAGCCAATAAGATCTGTAAAATTTGCTCAGTTGTATTTTGTTTTTTAAACTATGTGTTAACCTTTAGAGTGGCCAAGATCTGTCACATTCCAGAGTGTAGAATAGTGTACTGTTTTAAGATTTAAATGGAACCATACTTAAAAATTAAAGACCAACATAAAAACATTCTTCCTTAAATCTGAACTGGAAAACTAGTGGCACTATTTTTTGTCTTTCCTTGTCTCATGTTTCCTGTTCTTACAGATCTTTTAAATTTTCCTCTTTCAAAGAAGATATTTTACTCAAACTTTTCTCACAAAAATAACACTTTTACAAGCTGATATGTAATCAAAGTGAGCCATATTTCTATCACTATTTAATGGGAAGCTATTGTTGCTATAGAATTCCTACGCTTTATTTTGCTGGCATGAGTTAAAAGAGAAAGAAATTAAAAGATGGATTAGCAGCATGTTTTCATCTGTATTTGATTTCTTAAATGTGGTGCCAAAAAGATTGGCTTTTTGGCTCTATAAGTAGGATTGGCCTTTTCTACAATGTAAAACTTCCTTAAAATGGGTGGTAGTCTCTTTTAGCATATTCATTTATACAATATGAAAAGTAGTTATTTTGATCTTTTATGAAAATATTTAATTATCCAAAATAATCCAAATTAATTTACTTTGAGTGAAAATGTTATGTTTAATAAAGTGTTATTGGCTGTGCTTCAGAATCCAAGATTAGAAATAGGGTTTATCTGTATCCATTGGTATGGACTAAAATGCAAATGTCACGTTGAGAATCAGGACTAAACAAAAAGGATCTTCATCTCCGGAATAGGGGTGGTTGTGAAGTAATTCACAGGTCTGGTCCATTAAGTTTATGGCTTTCCTGCTTGATTTGTTAACAAGTATGCCAGGATGGGTGGGAATTTTTTTCTAAAGGAGATTATCAGCACATTTAACATGTAATGAATTCAGTTCAGTAAACTTTTACTGAGAAACTTTGATGCAGAAAGTATCTTAGGTGGAGGGAAAGAAAAGGAGAGGCAGAAGTGAAATCCTGACTTACTACAACGGCTTTATATCCAGAGGGGAAGGTCCATTATCCTTACACCTTGAAAAATTAGAGAGAAAGATTGAAGACCAACATAAAAACATCCTTCCTTAAATCTCCTAAGCTGGATAAATTAGTGGTACTGTTTTTGTCTCCCTTCATAGGAGAGTAGAGGATGATGGAGCTCTGTGAGCTCATAGGCATGGCCAGTGATACTGGCTGGTCCAAGCATAATACTCTAACCCTTACTGTAGGCAGAATTCTAGGATGACACCCAATATTCTCACCCCAGGTAGTCACACCCTGTACCATCACCCTCCTCTGAGGGTTGGTGGGACCTGTAAAAATAACAGTCACTTCCATGGCTGTGTTACATTATATAAGACTTCACTGTAGCAGAACAAAAGAGGGATCCTCCTGCTGGCCTTTAAGAAGTAAGCAGCCATGATGTGAGAAGGCCAAGTGGTTAGAATATAAGCATCACCTCTGGTAGCTAAGGGTGTGCCTCAGCCCACAGCCAGCAAGAAAACAGGCCTCAGTTTTCTGCAATCTCAAGGAACTTAATTTCTGCCAACAACCTGAATGAGCCTGGAAGAAGAGGACCCAAAACCTCAGATGATGGATCACAGTCCCACCTAACAACTTAATTTCAGCCTGGTGAGATCCTGAGAGCCCAGCTAAACTCTGTCCAGACTCCTGACCCACAGAAACTGTCAGATAATAAACATTTTTCTTCAAGCCACAAAATTTGTGGTAATTTGTTTCATGGCAATAGAAAGCTAATACACACCCAACAGTCAATGTGATTGATCAGGTGATAAGCAAGCCTGACCAATCGTTGCACAGGATTTCCTAACTAGAGCTGAGACGGATGCCCCTTCCTCTTTGTTGACAAACATAATAAAGATGATTTCACCAAAGCTGCGTGGCCGTGGCTGTACGCAAGTTTGCAGTTATCAAAGCTGCACATGCAACAACTTGGGATGCAGTGGGAAAGATGAAGCTAGCAGAGTAAGGGAAGCAGAGGTTAATGCATTCAAGTCCCAGCATTTCATTCTCTCTTGCCCATCTCAAAGTCCGGTTATCTCAAATTCTCAAATTCTTTGAAGGAATCCATCGGACTGGCACTCATGCTACAGCTCCTCTCCCAGATTAGTAAGTAACATCACTGGGATTTGAACCCAGACGCTCTAGCGCCAGAGTCTGTTCTCCTAACCATTAATTACATAAAGAGCTATAGACTCTCCTTGCTCATTGACTAAATAATTTTGTATAATTAATTATTTTTATTAATTAATTTTTAATTAATTAATATTTTATTAATTAATTTTATATAATTTAGAGCAGCTGAGGCTAGATCAAGGAAATGAATATAACTTAAAAAGTACAGGTATTTAGGTACTACTTTTAGCAAAAGGTCCAGTATATTTATAACCTATGTACTTTATTTCTGAAGTTAAATCATTTTCTAAATGTTGATTTTATTGTACTGTTCTCATCATTGAATAATTCTCATATATTTGGTTAAGTATTTATTATCCTAATATTACAGTCAGTTTATTTCCTTAAGACCTCTTCGCAAAATTTTATAGACATTTTATTTAAAGTTGATATTTGATCTCGGAGTTTGTACTATTCTAAAACAAAACCAGTGATAAGATTTGGGTGCTAAAAGTATACTATATGTGTTACAAAATGTATAATTCTTATCCAGGAAAGAAAAGGGCACAAAAAATAAGTGTTCCACAGATGACAAGAAAATGTAGTGCTTTATTTCAACTATGTGTGCCGCATAAACACGTAGTATATGCATGTTATTTTAGCCAAAATCAAGCTGCTGAAGATGGTCATCTTTTGACAATGATAGATATAAGCAGTGTTCCTTTTCAATATCTTCTAATTCTTAAGTGAAGAGAAACAATTACCACTGTACTAAATTTTAAAAGGCTGGTGGGCGTTTCTCTTTTAATACGAACAAACATCATTCTTAAAATATGGGCCACAAATTGCACATGAATCACAATATAGACTCCTTTACTTAAGCTAACCAGTTTTCTATTTTTCTCTTCTATTAAGTGTTACAATGTTTGTTTGAGGTTGATATTATTCAAAATGGCTAATTCTAAAGAACAAATGCAAAAATGAGTAGAATTGTTTACGCATTACTTAAGTAATAAAATTTATACTTCGGGGTAATTTTTATTTTAATCCCATCTACCACAGTTGTTTCTCTAAGGACTTCACTTTCTCCTTAAAAAGAAAAAAATTCTGTTTTTTCAAATCCCCAAAGAAACACTTGCTTTTTAAAGAGATGTATACATTTTGTATACATTTTTGGTACACAGGTGTATACAAAAGATGTATACATCTTTGTATACATGGAAAATGTACCATAATTTACCATAAATTTACCCATAATCCCATCAGCCCCAAGATAGCAAGTGTTGAACATATTCATCTGTTTCTTCCCGATACTGTTTATGCAATGCATATATTTTTTTTTGGCAGGATTGAAATTATTTACTTTTATATTTTGCTTTTTTTCACAAAACATGTTGCTTCAGTAAAGAATCTTTGAAAATATAATTTTGAATTGTGCATAATAATCCAAGTTATGAATATCATATAATTTATATAACAATAACTGAACTGTAGAACTTCAGATTATTTAAGTTGTTTCCAAATTTGGGGCACCATAAAAAAAATGTTTAAATGGATCTTCAAGTTTAAAATGGTGTATCACCAGCACTTCAGTGTAACCCTGGCTAATGTATCTCTAAACAGTGAAGAAACAGAAAAATATTTTAAAAATTCATAAACTAAAACTGCTTAACAGAACAAAACTGATTTTGGAAGAAATTCTCTTATTTATAATAGATCAAAGTCTACCAGGAAAAGGGAAAGGAAATAACTTACAGCTCTCCCATTTCCAATTCCTTAACTTGGAGTTTTGAGATCTGTAAATACCAGAAACTGGTCAGAAACCGTATTATTACAAAAGTGCATCTTTCAAAAGTACCTGAAGTTTCTTTCATTCCAACTGTCTCCCTGGTCTTTCTATATCTATTCAGACATAGTAGCTGCCAGGAAACAAGAGGTTTTAACAGCATCCCACTGTATTTTATGAGTGGCCATCACAACACAAACATTAGAGATGAAGAAAGATGGCTAACAACAAAAACAGTAGCTGTGAAAGAAGGAAATTGTAGTTTTTCATGAATTTTGACAGTTTGGGTGATCAGAGAAGCATGAAAGGATGTAAGAAGGAGCAAACTATCACCTCAGATTTTTCTACTCAGCTAATATATATCAAGTCCTTTTTACATGTTAAACTATAGTAAGTGCTTTACAAGCATTAATTCCATTAGCCTTACACTAATCCAATGAGAAGTTTGAAAAATATGAAGTGCAAAATTGTTAAATTTACTTAGAGTCACACAGGAAAAGAAGGTATCAGGAGTTGAATTTGTACCTACTTGGTCTGAGAGCCTGAAATCTTAGCTGTCATGATACACTGTGATTAAAAACTTAGAAAATATACACTTCATGTACTTTTCTAGAGAAAAATTACTTGGAGATTTAAATCAAGCAACCAAGAAATAAATCAAACATAAGAATTAAATAATGGAGCCATTGACACTGATGGTAAGGATTATAGTTTACTCACATATAGAACTATTAAATTGGGTCACAAAACTAAAAGTTATTTATATGTGTCATATATAGCTTTTAATAGAAAATATAGACATATAATTTAAGATAATTTTGACACAAAATAAATATGATTGAGAAAGCAGAAAACTTAAATTCCATACTCTTTAGTAAGTATAATTTTCTTTATTTTTTTATCAATCTCAAGGTTTGCTAATCTCTATATATTTTCTGATAATAGATAATCTAATAATAGAACTTTTATGTTAGCTAGAACTTAAAGCTTTCTAGTTAGCAGTTGTTGAAGAAAAACTCTGAAAGTTAAGGGTTTTTTCCCCAAAGATGCAGTCTAGAGGCAAGATTTCAAGCACTATAGTCATTTTAAAGACTTTATTAGAAAGAAATGAAGGCTGGGAACAGACAGTTGCTGACCTTTGTGCAAATTAGGAAAAGGTGCCTACTCATGACAGGTCTATTAGGAAGAGGCACAATGTCTGGTGGATGAATTAGAAAATGCCTCCCCTTTCTTACCTCAGGAGTTATTAGAAACAGGCTCCTCCCTCTGGGAAGATGCAGTCCCAAAGACGGGTGTTTGGCTTGGCAAGAGGCCAGTGCCTTTGTGCAAAGAAAAGGGAATTTCATCTTCTGGGTAGAAACAGTCTCTTGTCATGATTCACAACCTGGCTTGAGGAACCTGAGTAAGATTTCAGCACAGCCTCGCCCCTCAGATGAGCACTTTAATACTGGGACCAAAATGTACGATCATTCACTGCGACCCTGTCTGGGAATATTAGCACAAACATGAATCCTAATCCACTTGGGCTACATACAGGCCCTCTGATCAGAGTCATACTTATTCTGTATCTTGAAATCTTCTGAATCTATATATTGTAGCCACACATGTTCTCAATAGATTAATTTTAAGAAATTATTGAGATATCTGGATTTCAATAGTGTTATTTTCTGTGTAATATGAACATTAATCTTGAAACATTGCATGGTAATTAATTGCATAGAAAAAGCTCAGAAAGCTGTATTTCCTGTGCTGTACAATATATCCTTGTATCTTATACAGAGTAGTTTGTACCTCTTTATCCCCTACCACTATCTTGCCCCTCCCCCTTCCCCCATTGGTAACCACTAGTTTGATCTGTATATCCATGAGTCTCTGTTTTATTTGTTCATTAATTTTTTTAGATTCCACCCGTGGTAACATACAGTATTTGTCTTTCTCTGTCTGACTTATTTCAATAAGCAAAATACCCTCCAGGTCCATCTATGTTGTTGCAAATAGCAGAATTTCATTCTTTTTTTATGGCTGAGTCGTATTCCATGTATGTATATACCACATTTTCTTTATCTATTCATCTGTTGATGGAAACTTAGGTTGTTCCGATATCTTAGCTATTGTAAATAATACTGCTGTGAACATTGGGATGCATGTATCTTTTCAAATTCATGCTTTCATTTTCTTTGACTATATAGCCAATAGTGGAATTGCTGAGTCATATGGTAGTTCTGTTTTTAGTTTTTTGAGGAATCTCCATATTGTTTTCCATAGTGATTGCACCAATTTACATTCCCACCAACAGTGTACTAGGGTTCCTTTTCTCCACATCTTTGCCAACATTTCTCATTTATAGACATTTCGATGATAGCCATTCTGACATGTGTGAGGTAATATCTCATTGTGGTTTTGATTTGCACTTCCATGATGATCGGTGATGTTGAGCATTTTTTCATGTGCTTGTTAGCCATCTGTATGTCTTCTTTGGAAAAAAGTGTCTATTTGGGTCTTCTGCCCATTTTAAAATTGGGTTGTTCATTTTTTTGATATTGAATAGTATGAGCTGTCTATATATTTTGGATATCAACCCCTCATAGGTCATATCATTTGCAAATATTTTCTCCCCTTCAGTAGGTTGTCTTTTTATTTGTTGATGGTTTCCTTTGCTGTGCAAAAGCTTTTAAGTTTAATTAAGTCCTGTTTGTTTATTTTTGCTTTTGTTTCCTTTGTCTTAGGAGACAGATTCAAAAAATATTGCTATGATTTATGTCAAAGAGTGTCCTGCCTATGTTTTCTTCTAGGATTTTTATGGTTTCTGATCTTACATTTAGGTCTTTAATCCATTTTGTTTATTTTTGTATATGCTGGGAGAAAATGTTCTAATTTTATTCTTTTACATATAGCTGTCCAGTTTTCCCAGTACCACTTACTGAAGAGACTGTCTTTTCTCCATTGTATGTTATTGGCTTCTTTGTCATAGATTAATTGACCATAGGTGTGTGGGTTTATTTCTGGGCTCTCTATTCTGATACATTGATTTATGTGTCTGCTTTTGTGCCAATACAATGCTATTTTGATTACTGTAACTTTGTAGTATAGTCTGAAGGAAGGCAGCATGATAACTCCAGCTTTGTTCTTTTTTCTCAAGACTGCTTTCACTAAAAATTCTTAAAGAAATTAAAAATTATGTTCAATTTAATCCCAGATCAGGAGGGGCAGGGAGAAAATCAAAAATAAACAAAATGACAATAGAAATTATTTATGTGGATGTTTTGTATTATTTTTCTCCTACAAACAATACAAGAGAGTTTGTTTTTACTCTGCTCCCTTCCAAAATGACTCAATAAAGAGTGTTACCTCTTTTAAAAATCTAAGCTAAAAATCACATCTTGTAGTTTTAATGCAACACACACACAGACTAAATTTGACAGTTGTCATTTACTGAGGTGAAGAAGACTCTTCAAGGAACTGATTTAAGGAAAGTGAGGCAGGAGAGGGACAAAAGCTAATACAAGACAGATTGTTAGAGAGCAGGCCACTGCTTACACAAAACACAGATATATCTGGAAAGGCCAAATGGAACCACTACATCTTGGAATAGTCATTGAGGACGAGGGGTGACAGTGAGCAATTTACCTGCTGGCTCCTGGACCTGTCCATTGTTCAGAGTTTACTTCACAGGGTATTAATTCCTCCTTTTTCCAGGCTGCATTACTCAGTTCTTCATGGTAATCAGGGGGCATGATGCTTCTTCCAAGCTCAGAAGTGGTAGGAGAAACCAGAGCCCCTAAGGCAGACATGGGGGAGGGATGCAGTCCTTCCTCCCCAGAAGACTGAGACAGTGGTTAGAGTAAGGCAAGGAGGTCAATGGCTTAGTCTGGGCCTGCTGCACATGTGCTGTGCTGTTCCTGCCTAGCTGCCTCAGGCTGCCTGGGAGGAGAAACTGTCATGAAGATGGGAGCAGGCACCACCAGCTGCAGAAACATAAGCATGTGTTTGAGTGAATCTGGGCATGAGTACATCAGGAGCAGTGCACATATTGAGTCCAATTTATCATCTCCTTATCACCTTTCAACTCATTTGCAATGGGCTGAATGGCCATGTCCCCTCAAAATTCATATGTTGAACTCCTAACCTTCCATATGATGGTATTAGGAGGTGGGCCCTTTGGGCAGTGAGTAGAAGATGAGGGTGGAGCCCCCACGAATGGGATTAGTGCCCTTTTAGAAGAGACTTCAGAAAGTTCCTTTACCCCTTCTCTCATGAAAGGATACAGCAAGAAGACTGCTGTCTTTGAACCAGGCAGCAGACCCTCACTAGACACCAAATCTGCTGGCACCTTGGTCTTGGATTTCCCAGCCTCTAGAACTGTAAGAAATAAATGTCTGATGTTTTTAAGTTGCCCAGTTTGTGCTGTTTTGTTATAGCAGCCCAAACTGACTAATACACCACTTCATTATGGCTTTTGTTCATAATAAGAAACACCAATGAACTCTATTTCTATAAATCAAATGACTTTTCATCAGCATTTGACAGAATAACTCCAATTCTTTGTATAACCTTCTATTTCCTTGGCTTCTATGACCCCCATTAAGGCTCCAGGCTTTACTCCAAACTCTATAACTAATCTTTCTCAGCCTCCTTTCCTGACTGTTCTTTTCTAAGATCCCTTATACTTATTTTATAACTAATTTAAGTATGAGGAATATGTGATACAAACATAATTCAGAAATCAAAAAATATATTGTTCTACATTGAGAAGTTCATATCCCAGACTCCGTATACCCTGATCTAACATCTCTTTATTCAGTTTACTATCCAGTTGTCCCAACACCATTTATGGAAAGTCCATTTGTACCCCTCTGTTGATTTGATGGCCACCTTGAACTACATTCTAAAGAATTTTGGGTTTTCCTTCTGGACTTTCCCCGCAGGTGTGTTTATTTATGCAATACCTACTTTCTCACGAGACTCTAAGCTGCATGAGGGTGAGCCCTGTGTCATTTTGTATTGCCCATGTTCTCAGAGCTTAGAACAGTGCCTGACACATAGGAAGTGTTCAATATAGATTTGTTGTATTTGAGAATGTTTATGAAGTTCTAGGAAAATGTTTCCTTTTTTCCCACAAATAGGTTTAAAAACAATTTAATATTTTTAATATAACAAATATTTAACAGAACATGAAAATAAAGAAATGAGTGGTAGACAATATACAATATTATGTACCTCATTTGAGGTAAATACAGTTTCTCTTAAGCAAAATGTTAGTATATTTTAACCAAATAGATTTGATTCAATCTATATGTCAACAGGAATCAAAGAATATTGAAATGTTAATGTCTAGACAGAACACTTATAAGTGTTATTAAGTGCAAATAAGATAAAATCAATTTTTATATACAGTAGATACCAGGGCTTTGCAGATGTAATGTTCATTTGATTCTTTCATCCATTTCTAAGTAACCCTGAGGGTCCCAAAATATCTAATCTGTTGTAATTTTTCTGGGTAGCATGATTTTGAAATAGAAACAAATCACCTAGCTCAGCCTAGTCCATCAGGCTCCCACATCCACTTTTCAATGCAGTTTTACTCTTCTCTCATTGATGTTCAACTTCATTTGATCCTCACAACAATCATACCAAGTGGGGCATTCTCTCCTTTTTACAGATGAGGAGACTCAGATAATTATATACTATAAGTGGCAAAGAATTGGGGGGTTTGCAAAGATCTTAGAATATATTCCTTGCAAATGTCAATAATCTACTGTCTTTAAAAAGTGCGGCATTCCACTGTAGAATTACTAATACATTCAAATCATTTTATTTCATCCTTCAATGGCAAAACAGCAGCATGAACAGAAAAATAGCATGCAACTTCAATAGTTAGGCAAATACATCTCAAAAATCAGATGTCTATGAGACAGTAAATAGCTAACTAAATGTTAAATAATAACAACATATTTTAAAACAGTTTTAATGGTACAAAAAATAAAAGCCCGAGATCTCCCTCCTCTATTTAGCAAATGATGCTACATTTCCCCGTTCCTTATTATTCAGGTAACTATTACATGTATGTATATACATATGTATGTGTGGCATTTTTTCCTTTTTTTTTAAAGGCACTGAATTTAAAATTCTTAATTCTAGGCAAAGCAAACTCTTTAAGAATAAAAGTTTCTGTGATACACACCTTACCATACTGTTCAAAAGGAAACAACATATTGCTGGAATGTCAAAGATGTAGACTTAATCCAGCTGTTAACATGAATTCACTCTGTCGTTACACCGGATGAATTTGTACAAGTCACACAGCTTCTCTGGTTATCTGATAAATTTGCAATACATTCCTAATATCCATTCAGACTTCAATAATCTAAAATCCTATTGTTCTATGATCAGTCTCTAAGCGTATCACTCTTTATGACTATCCAGATGCCCCTATTAACTGATTACATTTACCAGAATAAACAGTAGCAATAAAGAGTATCTTAATTCGAATAGCTATGGCAGACTTTTCAAATTAAAAAGAAAAAACTATTGAGTGAAACTGAAAGAATCCTACGAAACAACCTTCTAATAGATGAGAATATAATTGCATGCTGCAATTATATACATAACAGCATTTCAGCCGAACACCTTAAAATCATTTGATTCTCTAAAATAGACTAAGTCAATAAATCTAGTTTTTCCTGGAAATTGTATTTATTTTGTAGCAAGTGTTAAATTGCCATATCCCAGTAGTCTGAAAAATACATTATTAAACAGTATAAATCTGCCCACTGCCTTAAAAAGAGTGATAAAAGTTAACTCCATTTGACCTTATGATGGTGCACAGAGTTCTTGGAATGCAAGAATTTAATTCCACTGGCATGTGCAGTCTATAGGTTCCTGGAGAGTGTGCAGGACTTCAGTGCCATTGCCTGAGCAATACAGTGGCACAGTCAAGTTGCGCACCCCATTTTCACGACAACACTTACAGAATTTTAGATGGCTCTCAATATTGATGTTAAATATGGTAGCTGATGGGCATTTTCCATCGCAAGATGCAACATTTATCTGTAAGGAGAGAGGAGAAAAGTGTTTTAAAAATTTTTTTAAAGTGATATTGATTCCACTAAGGTAGCATATTGTTTGTCCAAGATGGCAATCTGACATAACTCAAAGTATGAAATGTGCACACATAACTAGACAGATCTATGGAATATAGTAATCACAATCTAATGATTCTATTGTAACCTGTATTGTATCACAATTAAGTAGACTATAGAATCAGGTCTTATTAAAGTGGGAAAAGTTAGAACTAAGACTATTTTTGCTGATTAAAATTACACACTTAAGACAATATGTGGTCAAATATGTTTAGGTTTAAATTTCCATCTCTCTGGATTGCAATTAACATTCAGAACTGTTGATTATTTATGCCAAGAATAATTCATACTTCTTCACATACAGAATATTTTAATATTAGAATGTAGGAATAATCTCCAAAAGTTAAATATTTTAAGTGTTGGCATTTTGTTGGCTTACAAACTTACCAGTGCTGTGACACATATACTTCTGGAAAGACACATACGCTTTATGTAACAAATGATATTTTTCCACTTACAGAGCTTTGACTTATACAGTCTTGTTTCCTTATGATTGATCTAATAATCACTTTCTGGCATATTTTTTCTTCTCGTTTGCCTGATAAAATACAGAATGTATTTATTCATCAAAAGTCCATATCGAATTGTTTCTTAATTCAATTAAGCATAAGAATATATTTATAATTGAAAACTGATATATTTATATAAAACATATTTCTATAATAGTGAAAATTTTACTCTTACATAGTTTATGTTAATATTTATTTTCAACTTCTTTTCTCATATATTTTCTAGCTTTATATTTATCTCTTTATCTTATTGTCTTAGAATAATTATCATAATCATAAATCAAACATATTCCACACATGGAGTAATGCTAACATCAACCTGTGTCGGGTGTATATTTATTATTATATTTAATGTAATATTTATACATTATATTTTAATGTAATACATATTTACCTGTACATGTACAGGTAAATATACATGTACATAATTAAGGCATACATACATACATATATATATAAATCTATTTTAAAATAGAAACTGATAGATTTAAAATCACATTATCTTAATGGATATTAATGTAAAATTCAAGAATGTAACTGAATTATTATCAACCATGTTGAAATATATGGATGACTCATACTTGATTTTATGGCTCTGAAATGATGTCACAATTTCTAATGAAAACATTTTGTATTAATGAATGATCTATTAATATGCTGTGTGCATGATGTATTATCACTTGATAATACACCCAATAATATATAGTTAATGCTGTATCATAGAGAATGTAATCCCTGAATCAGGATACAAAACAACCAAGGTTCTCATCTCACTCTGCTACTGATTTGCTCTGTCACTTTAGGAAAGAGACTAAATCATTCTGAGTTTCCTTGTTTGCAAAAGACTGGAATTAGAGCTCCAATCTTCAAATGAGTTTAGTCGCAAAATCTTTATTTAAAATAAATGCTTGTATGAAATCCCAACATGTGAAGTATATAAAAGTTAAGCCACTCTGGTTGAAGCAGAGATGGGTAGCAAAGACTGCCTGAAATTAAACTGTTCTTGTCAAGGTCATCCCTGACTTTCAATTGCTATTTTTAAAGGTCACATCTCAGTTGTCATCCTACTTGACTTCTCAGCAGCGTTTGACTCAGTCCATCACTCTCTCCTCCTGGATACACTTTCTGCACTTGGCTTTCAGAGCGTACTCTTTGCTCTTCCTCCCATCTCTTTGTGGCTCCTCCTCAATCTCCTATGCTTGTTCTTTCTCCTTTCCCGGACCTCCCAAATATGGTGTGGACTGAGGCTCAGTGTCGGTGGCAGAGGGCAGGCTGTTTTGTGCCTTATGATGCTTTCACCCTGTGGTTACTTCATTAGCCCTTCTATTCTCATAAGTTTTAAAACAAAGAATAGTCAAGAAGGAAACCACCTTTGACATGACCTATAAGGTCCTTATCTTCTTCTATCACTTTCATCCCGGTGCTGTGACTGTACTTTGCCATTTCCTCCACCTTGAACACTCTTCACTCTACCTGGCTGGCTCCCAAGGACATTCAGTCCCTATTCAAATGACACGTCATCACAGAGGCATTCTCTAATCACCCACTTAAATGAACAACCCAATTTCCCTCCCTCTCCATCACTTTTATTCTGCACTATTGTTCTTTATACCATTCATCGCTACCTGACATAATAATGTATATTTACCTCTTATTGTTTCTTCCCCTTCTTGATAACATACACTATGCATGCAGATATTGTTTCATCCTCTAACATAGTCCCAGTGCCTGAAAGGGTGTCTGGTACGTGAGAGGCACTCAATAAACATGTGTTTATGTTAACTCATTCAGTGAATGAAACTGAGACAGCATAAATGTATTGTTAGTTGGCTGGATTTGTTCGTGCCAAGAGCCATTTCCTATTTATTCCTCAGAGACTTTATTGTAACCCATTTTGTTTAGCATAGCACCTGCAACAATACGCAATATCCACAGTGTCTCTGATAAAGCCTGGTCACCCGAAAGCAAAGACTACAGACAGGGGTTCTCTACTGCCAAAGCAGAAACTACTTCACAAGGCCTTATACATCAGATGAGAGAAAATGAGGAGGCTTGTTATTATTCTGCACTTCAAAGAGCTTGGCAAAACTGAAATATCCTGAGGCCAGGCACTGGAGAGGCCTAAATCTATTGAGTATTACTGATTAGTGTGATACACTTTTCTGAACCTTCATTTCCTCACCTGTAGGGAAACCATACCTACCTCCCCACCTACCTTCCAGAACTGTGGTGAAGATTCGTTGCAGTGCTGTCTGCTATGGGTTTAATAGAGTGTTGACATGTGACGGACAATCAATAGTAGCAATACGGTCAAGTCAAACAGATCTTACCCTGTCTGCCCTCAGATAACATAAATACACTCTCTTCTCTAATAATTAAAATGGGGTTACAGAATTCAAGGTGTTTACATTTCAGTGTGATTCTATTCCTATATCTCATACCTATGGAAGAGTCTAGAATCTAAAGCAGAAGGAAAAAGACATGAGAGCATAAAAATATAAACTTCCTTAGATTCTGGAGCCTAAATTTCACTCGAGTTCTTGATACAATGACTATTTGATACACATTAGTTTACATTTGATTCAGAGAAAACAATGAAAAACTGCTCATTTCTAATGAGCAAAAAATTTTCATTAGTATGTGTCTAAGAGCCCCAGTAATTAAAAAGCATTAAGTGGTACTCTATTACCCACTAAAGTCCTGGCAATATAGCTGTTATGGGTTGAATTCTGTCTTCCAGATACTCCTACGTGCCTCAGAATGTGACCTTGTTTGGATATAGGGGTTTTTTTTGGAGGTAATCAAGTGAAAAAGAGGTCATTAGGGTGGGCCCTAATTCATATGACTGGTGTCCTTATGACTGGAAATTTGGAAACAGATCCACTTACAAGGAGAACACCATGTGACCATGAAGATGGCCGTCTAACAAGCCAAGAAGAGAGGCCTGGAGGAGACCCTTCCCTCACAGCCCTCAGAGGGTATCAACCCTGCTGACACCTTTGTTTTGACTTCTAACTTCCAGAACTTTGAGACAATCAATTTCTGCTAAGTCACCCAGTTTCTGGTATTTTGTTAACAGCAGCCCCAGCAAATGAATACAAGAACAAATTAGACATCAGAATGTTTGTTGTGGGTGGGTATGAATGTGTTGGATTTTACTTTTCACACCTCATGTAAATAGACTCTGTCGTTCCAGCCCTGCACTGATGAGCAGACATCATCAGTCAGCCTCTGCCCTCTCCTAAAACTTATACTGATGATGTTCCAGAATATCACTAGTGGTTAAGAAGCAGGCTGTGAGATCAGGCCTGGAGTGAAATCCCACAAGAGGTATGACTTAGATGAGTTACTTAAACTCTCTAAACTGAAAATCAGGATAAATGCAGAACGCATCATTGGAATTTTGTGAGAAATAAATTGTCAGTAGAAAACAGGTGAGTTTCTGATTTATAAGCTGTTATTATGTTCAATAACATATATTTTACTTATGTTTCATCAAAATTTTAATACATTTTATTTTATTTTTTTTAAAGATAATTATTTTATTTTCTTTTTAATTAATTTATTTATTTATTTTTCGCTGCGTTGGGTCTTCGTTGCTGCGCGCGGGCTCTCTCTAGTTGCAGTGAGTGGGGGCTACTCTTTGTTGAGGTGCACAGGCTTCTCATTGTGGTGGCTTCTCTTGTTGTGGAGCACAGGCTCTAGGCGCACAGGCTTCAGTAGTTGTGCCTCGCGGGTTCTAGAGCGCAGGCTCTGTAGTTGTGGCACACGGGCTTAGCTGCTCCGCGGCATGTGGGATCTTCCCGGACCAGGGCTCAAACCTGCATTGGCAGGCAGATTCTTAACCACTGTGCCACCTCTAAATAGACAAGACTATTCTTACATATTTATGGGATTTAGCCCTTCATGAAAGAAGTTCAGAAATCTCCCTTGAGAGGCATGATAATTTGTGTCTAAGAATCCAACCCTACACAGTGGCATTATTAACCTGAATTGTGTTGTAGCCTTTTTTCCCAAAAGCTTCTCTAAACAATGTTAAAATGACTATTTATGCCAAATTTCCTAAAACTTTTTTCTTTTTTTGTTTTAGTATTTTCATTGAATTTTAATAATTTTATTATATGTGAGATTGAACATTTTTTCTATTATTAAAGTGAAATTTGCATTAAAATAAAACTAACCATTTTTAAATACACAATTTAGTGCATTTAATACATGCAAAATGTTGCACATCCACCACCTTGTCCAATATCAGAACATTTTCATCACCCCAGAAAGAAACCCCACACCCATGAAGTAGCACTCCCCCACTCCCCTCTAAAACTTTTTTCTTGACATAAATTCATGAACACAAAAAATAAAATCATAAATACATAAATAAAAATGGTTGCATGAATACCCCTCTATTCTATTTCAGTCCTTAAAATCATTAAAAAGCACTATGTTGTGGAGCACAGGCTCTAGGCGCACAGGCTTCAGTAGTTGTGCCTCGCGGGTTCTAGAGCGCAGGCTCTGTAGTTGTGGCACACGGGCTTAGCTGCTCCGCGGCATGTGGGATCTTCCCGGACCAGGGCTCAAACCTGCATTGGCAGGCAGATTCTTAACCACTGTGCCACCTCTAAATAGACAAGACTATTCTTACATATTTATGGGATTTAGCCCTTCATGAAAGAAGTTCAGAAATCTCCCTTGAGAGGCATGATAATTTGTGTCTAAGAATCCAACCCTACACAGTGGCATTATTAACCTGAATTGTGTTGTAGCCTTTTTTCCCAAAAGCTTCTCTAAACAATGTTAAAATGACTATTTATGCCAAATTTCCTAAAACTTTTTTCTTTTTTTGTTTTAGTATTTTCATTGAATTTTAATAATTTTATTATATGTGAGATTGAACATTTTTTCTATTATTAAAGTGAAATTTGCATTAAAATAAAACTAACCATTTTTAAATACACAATTTAGTGCATTTAATACATGCAAAATGTTGCACATCCACCACCTTGTCCAATATCAGAACATTTTCATCACCCCAGAAAGAAACCCCACACCCATGAAGTAGCACTCCCCCACTCCCCTCTAAAACTTTTTTCTTGACATAAATTCATGAACACAAAAAATAAAATTATAAACACATAAATAAAAATGGTTGCATGAATACCCCTCTATTCTATTTCAGTCCTTAAAATCATTAAAAAGCACTATGAAATAAACCTTATAATTCAAATAAATACATTACATGCACATAATTTTGTCAAAATAATTATGGGAAGTTTTATATATATGATTTAAATATAATTGACTAAATTGGTATTTCTCAAATGTATTATACAGAACCATAGATTTGTTCAAATAGGTTTGGAAAATATCACACTTTCTATATCCTTATTGATGTCTCATCATGACCTACTTTGTGTAGTTCAGCCTGTTCAAAGCACTTTTGACCATAGGGCACTTTCAAACTTAAAACCTACTGAAATCCTGTGTAATACCTTTTGAAAAAATGCAACAATAAATTTCTAATATTTAAATTAAAATTCATCTCAGTTAAAAACTTCTGCTTCAGAAGATAAACATTAAATTACAAAATAATCAACTGCATGACAAAAAACATTTAAATAATAAACATTATAAAATTTGTTTCCCTCATTGCAACATAGGAACTGAATTTTATGAGAAAAAATAATAATCATGAGCAATTAAAACTAATCAAATTAATGTATGTAATTTGTCTTCACTTACAGATCTTGCAACAGCCTTCATTATAAAGCTTTACAATCCCTTCATTCTAGGAAGAAAAAAGGAATAATGTTAAAATTCAGTGTTTTTTCATTTCATCCTAAACTAGAAATAGAAAACCAACTTTCTCAATATTTTTACTAAATATCACAAAGACTTTATAGAAAGATGATTGAAATTTAACAATTTCTAATATGAATTTTTGTTTGTAAAATTAGGAGCAGATATTTTGTTAAAAATTTGTTATTTCTTCATTAGTAATATGAAAAAGTACAAAAAGATTAACTTACTTAAAAGAACACATTTTAAATACCACAAAAGATTTTCTTACCAAATCAAAGTACTAATAGGGACTCTAAATAGAGGCCATTATATCTTTTAAACTCCTTGAAATAATCTGAACTACTTTTTGAGACTAGACTGAGTTCCTGAATATAACTGAATGTTAAAATGATGTCTCTTTTTCTTTAATATTTTATTATTCAAAAAAAATTCCCCACTTCAGGATGTCTCTTGCCAAAGGCTAAATTAAGAAAATTTCATCTATTATCTTTTGGAATTCTTACAGTAAGTTGCTAATTGCTTTTAGTAACTTGCTAATTGTAATTCAAATAAAAGAATTTAGAAAAATGAATCTGTGAAATAAGATGATGCCAAGATTCTTTCAAGAGCTGAAATTCTATTACTTTAGTACATATTGTATCTCACTAGCCAGCCAGCTAGCTAACCATCATCACTAAAACGGCACATCATGAAAAAAAAGTGAAACTATGCTATTTCTCTACACTTAAAGAAAAATATTGCCTCGCACAACAGAATAAAGCTTACTTTTCATTAGGGATTATTATCTCCTAAATAATTAAGGCTACAAAGAATCTTTTTTAAAAAATTGTGTGACTTTTGAAAATCTACTCTCCCAATAGGCTCTTCTACAAGAGAAAAGGGAATTGGAAGAGCAAAACTAAAGAATCAGCAATGCTCTGGCATGTGCTGAGTTTCACAGTGGCCCATGCTCAGAGAAACTACGGCAAATTTCACTTAGGCTAGTATGCTTTAAACAGCGAATGACAGCATAAATCTGCTGTGTGTTTAAGAAAGAGAAATTTGACCAAGTTCTGATTGATTAGTTTATTAATCCATATGGAAAGAGAGGCTAAGTTGGCTGATCAAAGGATTTTTCAATAATCCTTTGGTCTACATATTAAAAACCCAGACATAGCATCATGTCCATTCAGGGAGACTCAAAATTATTTGGAATGCCATATATAACTCAAAGTGTCAAACTGAGGAAATATAATAGAGCTTTTACATATACATGAAAATAAAACATTTAGCAAAATAAATAAGCCATAATGTATGTATGTATGACCTTGGAAAACATATTAATGTGTATTTTCTAAATTATATTTAATGCCAAATTTTCTTAGCTATAACAAAGTACAAACCATTTTGCATTCAGTCTCATTAAAAGGGGGACAGACCATACTGTAGTTCAGAATCGTCATCCCTTCGTCAGTCTTAACACATTCAAATGTGGTACAATTATAGTGCCAGATACTCCCCTCCTAAAAATAAAAGAGAAAGTTACTGTTTGCTTATTAAAATCTGCTATATTTCTTAAGTAGAATGTTTCCTATCCTACTGAATCAAAAGTCAAGTCAAGATTCAGAGAGCTTCTTGTGACATAAAATGTCCATCTGACAATGTCCCCAAACTTATCTAAAATAATTAAAAATACATATATGTGGTATGTGTGTGGGTGGGTGTTTTGGTTTCATACTAGAACCAAGATGTAAATGTGAAGCAAAGCAACAGAGAGGAAAGAAGCAAAAGGTATCTTTTTCTACTACAAAATTAATTATCTAACGTGGCCAAGTGTCAACGGTCTTGCTCTAATATTCCCTCACTAATTATAAAACAACAAATCATACTACTTAGTACTCCTCCTCTCTTGAGGTTTGTTTATTTTTCCTTCTACTCCCTTATCACCAAACAATTTAAAAATCTTTGGATGATAGTGATCACTCACCTATGGTTCTAGTTTTCTATACCTTCTGGTTATTTTTAAACATATCCCTATTCTTTTAACAAGTTTTTCAACATACTGTTTACTTCATTCTTTGTTTTAAATTTATTTCTTTTATTTATTTATTTTTGGCTGTGTTGGGTCTTTGTTGCTGCACACGGGCTTGCTCTAGTTGTGGCGAGCAAGGCTACTCTTTGTTGTGGTGCGTGCGCTTCTCATTGCGGTGGCTTGTCTTGTTGCGGAGCACAGTCTCTAGGCGCATGGGCTTCAGTAGTTGTGCCTCAAGGGCTTAGTTGCTCCGTGGTATGTGGGGTCTTCCCAGACCAGGGCTCGAACCCGTGTCCTCTGCATTGGCAGGCGGATTCCTAACCACTGTGCCACCAGGGTAGTCCCTAAATGTTTATTTCATTCTTGATTTCAGAATTCCTATTTAGAAATAAAATCAGCTGAAAATAATTATTATATAATTATTAGGCTGTAATTGTTGATATATTTTTATTTTATAACCTTCATTTTAAAATGCTAGTCAGACTCTGACTTGAAGATTCCTTGTGAACCAGCAAAGAATTCTGACAACTTTATTTTCTGTAGATTCTATTTTAATGTATAAATATCATCAGGTCTTCTATGAATCTCAACTGGAAAAGATCTACAAGTCTGGGTATAAAAGAAGATAAAACATTCAAATTCGAATATTAATTCTAATATACAATTCAAATAGTACTATCTAATTTATCTGAAATCAAAAATTACTTGTTCCATAAGAATTAGATTTCTAGATAACTAAAGCTTATCTTTGAAAGAGCCAAGAGTTAACAATCTTGATGTATGTTTACCTATATTACATTACTTGTTGTGTTCTCAAAAAATATTCTAAACATAATTTAACCTTTTATTTAAATTTCAGGGCTATCACAGGATTATTGACATCTATAGAGTTTATGTTGCTCTTTTTCTAAAATCCCCACATGACTGTATATTTTCAAGTAGTCTCTGATTCCTTTTCTCACACCTATGTCTCCTCATTTTATAAGCTTCCTTTTTCAAGTCTCCCTCTTTAAAATGATATAATATGAAACAAATATTGCCATGATTAAACAGATAAACAATATCAACATTATTTAAATCAATAACACTATTTTTCACATAATTATAAAACAATAGACTATGAAACAATAAGATAATTGTTCACTTTTCTTATTTAATACAATGCACAGGATTGGAGAATATTCTTAATCTTTTGTCATATTTACCCACTGAAATCTTTGATACCTGAAATAATAAAGTGCTAACAACTTGAGTTTCAGATTTCTATCAAAATGTTTCATTTCAAATGAGTGAATAAAATAACATTGTTCTTTCCTTTGTTCTAATTATTAGAAATCAACATTTCTCAAAGTCCATTCCTAACATCTGGGGAAAAAAGTAAGGATCTATGATAAAATAAGTTTGAGAAACCATTTCAATATGCTCCTTTACAACAGAAATCAGATACTTTAAAATGTAACTATGTCTTGTTTGTTGTAAGCATGCTGTATATGGGTGTACTTGCTGTATGTAGGACACTATGTGTGTGTGTGAGTGATATTTTTCAAATGTATGGGAACAGCTTCTTTAGAAAATAGCACAGACAGCTACCCTCCGTGGAGCATATTTTAGGAACGAAGAAATTCATACCTCATATATAACTGTTGTTCCATTTTCCATTTGAAATTTGCAGGATACATTTTTGCAGGTACCACAACAATCATAATCACTTGGTGATGGAGTGTATACCTGGTGCTGTGCATAATAATAATAATTTGAATTAGCCAATAACAATACTGATATTTTTAATGAATTCATTCTGAAAGTGCTTCCCAATATAACCTATGCTGTCTCAGAACACCTGTAAAGCATTTCTGAGGTTGAATTTGAAGCACTTCAAATAATAACTGATTTTATATAGCTGTATTAGAAGTGAAGTAGACGTTAACCTTTACATCTAGCAGCCAAGATTCATCAGGTAGATTTAACAAGCTCAGGTCAAACAAGCTGTATAGGTAATAAGATTCCTGAAGCTCAAGGTTATACACAGGGAAAGGAAACTGCATTATATAGATATGTTACAAATTAACAGATTATTAAAGAACTATTCAAGTGTATATTTTTAACTTACAGAGTATTCACTCGTTCAAATTCTACAGCTGCCATTTAAAGATTAATTAACTCTCACCAGAATGACTTACAAAGAATACTTACAACATCACATTCTTTTGAACAATTCAACATTGTAAAATTCAAAGTGTGGAAGCCTGTATGGTTATCTTTCTCTTCTAGACACTCTACTGTGTAACAAAAGTCCCCTTCCAAATACTTTATCATAGATTGGCCAGGATTCAATACTGATACTTCTTGAAACACACACACATCATCCTTTTCTAAGAAAACAAAAAAAGTCAACAAAAAGTACTATATTAAGTTTTTTATTAATTGATCATTGGAACTTTTATTTAAGTCTATGTTTTTATTGTGATGTGCAATTTTTTCAAAACCGTTAAATATCTCTACCTTTATATGTTGTTAACAGCTCAAGAGTTCACTTAGTAATGAATGTAGCATTTATTCCTTAACATAGAGTAAGAAATTGATTGCTAAACTCAACTTCTATACACTGTTTGAACTGCCTCTGAAAACTATACTTTATAGCAGATTCCAGAATTTTAGCCCAAAGTGATCATGAAGCTACTTGCTGTTTCCTCTTCTGGAAACAGAACATGACAATTTTGGGGAGTGGATATAAATGGAGGCAAAATCTGAATCAATAACAGTAGGTCTCTTCATGAAGGGATTGTGTAACATTTCATGTTTTTTGTTATTTTGAGAGAAATTTTTCATTTTTTTGTGTTGCAAAATAAAATCATATAAATCATACTTTATGATGAAGGTAGGTGATATAATGTACTACCACATCATTAAAAGTGGCTTGTAGTAGGCTAGAATAGTGTTGAAGAATACAGCTCAGAAGCTCTTTGTGCCTTGCCAACATTGTATTTAACTCTTCTCTCATATAAAAATACAAAAGTTTTAAGCTATTGAACAAAAGTTTATTTTCTATTAACCTACTAATACTTAATATGAAGATTTGTTATTTCATAGAAAAATCAATCTTATGCTTTGCAGTGTTAGCATCAATAATAATAAAACAGTGAGCAAAAATCTCTGACTTTTAGATGTTGTCTATTTTTAAATTAAATTATATACACTAAAAAGAACCCAGACATCAACTTTAAATTCTGCGAAGCCTCTGAAAAAGAATCATTTTTATGTCCTGTTATCAAGTTTCTCAGAACATTTAGGAATATTACAACAGGGGAAATTGAAAAATAAAAAGTACACTTTTTATACTTAAAAACTGGCCAATGGCTTAAAATGTGTAATACATCTCAAAACTTATTTTTAATTTATTCATAGTAAACAACAGATATAAATAATATTCATTATCATTTAAAAGTTTCAAAAAACATAGTTACCACAGAGATACTGTACACATCCACAGTTACTCTGAAAGTTGCGGTCTATTGCAGGAAATTCTCCCTATTAGAAAGATATTATTATATGACTTATCAATATGGCTTATTATATTACCATTGTAAAAAAAATGCACAATATAACATCTAATAAGTTTCCTACCCCACAGCCACACAGCAAGTTCATAAAAATATTTGACAGTGAACAAGCTTTGATTAACCCAGTGGTCATTTAATTAGTAGCCTATAGAAAATACTCACAATAAAAATGTGATCATCGACCACTCAATCTCTCTAAACTTAAATTGCCTTATCTATTAAATGAGTGAAGGTGGATAAGATGATCTTTATGATTTGTCCTAACCTTAAAATTATATTGTTAGATTCTGAGCTTCTAGTGGGCAATTAGAGATAAAAGAATGCTTGCTAACCCTAGAAAATTCTCTTGATGAAAATGTTCTTGATCGGCTCTGTAGAGGTGGTCCAGAACTCTGATGTCTGCATCAGAGCAAGGCTGCTTTAGCGTATAAAACAAGAGCAGAAGAGTGTAGTACAATGATTAATAGCACAGGCACAGGAACAAGACTGCCCTTGTGCCAATCATGCTCTGCTACTTAACAGCTCTGTCATCTAGGGCAGATTACTTAGCCAGTCTGCTCCTCACCTTCCTCATCTGTAAAATGGGGATAATAATACCGTCTGCCTCAGAATTGTTGAAAGAAATAAATGGATCAATATATGTAAAGAGCTTAAAACAAGCTGATGTACAGAAAGTGCTATAACCTTTAGCTGTTAGTAAATTGCTGTCATGACCAATGCTTAACTTTTCCCTACTAGAGAAATCGTATAGGTTCTTCTCAAGTGTAGGACTCAGGCTTAAAGTTTCAAGAATTGTATTTTAAAAATCAACTTTTCCTGGGTGTGTTTAATTTTCATATGACATCAGTAATAAAAACTAATTTGATTCTTGACACAAAAAATAACTCAAATTCATAGTAATATATAAAAGTCACTTTTCTCCATAAGCTAATAATATCTCGCTTTTTATAGTGCTTTACGAGTTGTAGTTTCACAGACATTAACGCCTTTGATGTTTTATGACTTTTAGTCATTATACAATTCTAATGGGATTGGAAATAAAATATTAGAAATACAGAGTTAAAAATAATAATAAGTCAAACTCTCCCACTGCATAAATTACTCCAAAAGATTAGATAAGGAAGTATTAGCCTATCACTAACTCTTCTAAGTCACTTACCTGTTTTTCAATAGTTAGAGCCACAATGCCCACTGTGTCCTCTCATGCTTAGGCTTCAATCTTCTATTCTTCCTTCCTAACTTGTTTCCTTTGAGATCTTATTCACATATTTAGTTACACTTTTATTCTCTTAAGTACCCAGTTTTGCCCAGAGGAAATAATTTCTGATTGTTCTACCAATACTTAATATTACATCAAATATGATGGTATTTTTTTATTCTCAAGCAAGCATCCCTCGCCTTTAAAGTCAGTAGCAAAATCACCTCAAGGTGTTTCCACTTTTTAGCTATTATGAACAGTGCTGCTATGAACATTCAAGCTTTTGTCTGGACATGTTTTCATTTCTCGTGGATATGTACCTAGGAGTGGAATTGCTGAGTTATATGGTAACTATATATTTAACCTTATGAGTAACTACCAGGCTGTCTTCTAAAGCAGCTGTACCATTTTATATTGCCACCAGCAGTGTATGAGGGTTCCAATTTCTCCACATCCTTGCCAACATGTATTAATATCTGTCATTTTAGTGAGTGTGAAGTGATATCTCACTGTAGTTCTGATTTTCATTTAACTGATAGCTAATGATGTGAAGGAACTTTTCATGTGCTATTGGCCATTGCATACCTTTATTTGGACAAATGTCTGGTTATATACATAAAATGGAATATAATTTAACAGTAAAAAGGAATGAAGTACTGATACATGCTACAACACAGATGAACCTTGAAAATGTTATGCTAAGTGAAAGGAATCACGAAAGACCACATGTTATATGATTTCATTTATATGCAGTATTAAGAATAGGAAAATCTATAGACACAGATAGAAAATGTATTAGAGATTTCCTAGGTCTAGGAAGTTTTGAGGAAAATAAGTGACTGCTAAAGGGTACAGAGTTTCTTGTGGCAGAGGGTATTAAAATTGTTCTAAAATTGATTGTGTTTATGCTTGCACAATCTGTGAACATAATACAAACCATTTAATTGTACATTTTAAATGGTTGAATTGTATGGTGTGTGAATTATATTTCAATAAAGCTGTTATTAAAAATAGAAATACTACAAAGACCTAACAGACTCTTTAGGTTGAAAGGCATTTGTTGTCTCTGCAAATAAACTAATGTGATTTTTTTTTAATATATCATCTTAGACACTGAAACAAATATTTAGCAATTTCAGGAACAATGGGTCAGGTCAATACTTTTGTAGAACAAGGAATGTTAAAAATAAATTGCCTTGCATGGGCGTTTAGACACAACCCTTGGTCTAATTCCTGAAGATGTCAGTCTATCATTTACTCTCTCTAGACCTCAGTTTTCTTACTTATAAAATGAGCTAAATATATCTACTTTGTGAAGATTCAATGAAATAATATACAAAACTTCTTATGTAAATTGAAGAACTTGAGAAAAATACAATATCATAATTCCACCCTTTTCTGTAGGTGTATGTATATAGTGTATACACAAAATAATCCAAGAGAATTTTTATGAAAGTTACTTGTAAAGCTTAAACATTCTATGCAAATCACAGATGGTAACTCATCATTAGAGTAAATGTTAGATTAATACTTTTTAAAAATACAATTTAATTAATTTATTTGACATACAAAAAGCTGTACATAATTGATGTATATAACTTGACAAATTTGGAGATAAGTATACATCATGAAATATCACCATGCCATAGACCTATCCATTAACTCCAAAAGTTTCCTCCCACTCTTTTATTTATTATTATTATTATATTGTGGTAAGAACACAGCGTGGACTCTACCCTCTTGGCAAATTTTCAAGTCTACAATACAGTGCTGTTAACTATAGTCACTATGCTGTACAACAGTTCTCCCAGCACTTATTCATCCCGCATAACTGAAACTTTGCACCCTGCTTTTTAAATGAAACAGTGACATCCTAAGAAGGGTTCTGTTACTTTAAAAAGTGCCTCATTTATTCCCCAGGATATAGCCTTGGCCTGAAAAGTCTGAATGAGTTTCTAATGACACACATTGTTTGAGAAGGAAAAGAAAAAGAAAATCATTGTGAAAGAAAACATGTCTTCTTTGATAAATAAGGCCAGGAATATATTATCTTTCTCAAGTTTTAGAGGCATACCATGGAGGTAAATATTTAAAGAAAAAAAAAAAAAAGACTTGTAAAGCACCATAACCTCCATCTAATGGTTAAATAAGTGATACCAGAGTTATAATTATTATTTCTAAAATTTAAATTTTTGGAATTTCTGTAAGGTTTGCATGTTCATACATAACCCCTAACAAGGTACATACAGTTAGTTACATGTTTATACCCCCTCCTCCTCTGAAACAGATGCATTGTTAGTGCACTTTCTTAAAGAATCACTGGGAAACCTTTCATTATTGAGGTAATATATTTTCAATACTGTGCTTATTTTAAGACCAGTGAACTTAAGTAGATATGACTGGTAGATTCAGTCGCCAGTGGAAAAATAAATAACATATTGATTGTACTTTTCTGTCTCAAGTATAATTTAAAATGTTGACTGCTCCCTAATATCAAAGAAGATTTAACCTACTTCAGTACAACTTAAAGAGAATAATTCCATTAACTCTGAAAAGAAATCAGAAATGAAAGCAATAAAGGAAGAATAAACTGATTTAAATTATATTAAAATTCAATAAAAATGTGTTCTTACCACTTCACAAGTTGGCACAATAAGATTTTCACAGCTACATTCTAAAAGGCAAAAAACAACATATTTATATTGATCAAATATATTAATACATTCTAATAAAACTTTAAAAAATGAAAGTTAGTTACCACAGTGCCATGTTGGACAACATTGACCAGATACATTTTCTTTCACAAGTTTCATATCTTGTGCACAGGTGAGTAGTGGCGTAGGACAGAGATTTGGCTCACACACTAAATAGAAAAATAACATGAGTAAAGATTAACTTCATGTAGTTGCTAGTTTTCACTAGCTACCATTTAGTTCACTGCCATTACTGATGTGATACATGGACTTGGATCTTCCCAGAGCTGCCTCTCCCACCACCCAATTGCAGTGTGTTGGTAAGGACAGAACGAATGACTCACAAGCAGATACAACAATAGCAGTAGAACTAGGACACACTCATCAGGTTAAGAGCCCTGAGAAATGGCAGGAGGGCAAGAAGAGAAAGGAGGTGAAGAGGGTATGGAATCACGTGTATATCTAGAAAGTCTAGGATGATGAGAAAAGTCATAGCTAATCTATTTTGGGGAGGTAACAATACTGTCCAAGAAGCACTCTTAGATGTATGAAAACATTACATGTATTTAATATGCTAGAACTCAGGTCTCATATAATAGTACAATTAACATGCACTGGCCTTCTTAAATATTGAACATATCTAGATATTTTTAATTGGTTAAAATACACTTACCACAGTAATACTGAGGACAACAGAGGTGTGTAGTATTAAGATCCACGGTGAGAAATTCTCCGTCAGTACATAGTGGAATAGGTTCAGTGCAGGATTTGCAAACTAAAGGTGAAACACAAAGGCAAAGTCACAGCTGAGCTAAAAACAAACTAGTTATCAGTTCAGATTACTGTACACATATAAAATCAAAATCAAAATACATTATGTAAAACAAAATAGGAAGCAAGGAAAATAAGGATTTAATAAATGGATCTCCTTATTTGGTCATAAAAACAACAATACTATCTGAGTGTATTGCTTTATACTTTCCCAGGCACAGTGATACAGAAGAACCATCTTACCAGAAATATAAGATTTCAGGAGTAATTTGTTCTTACTAGGATCAAAATACCATTGATTTACTTATTTAAGTTTTCTTAATTCACTACTCTTGATCACTGCTATGAATGAACAATGTAGTAGAGGCACCTGTTCTTCTGAGCTCTTAGCATCCCTCTTCCAACTTTGGTAACAACTCTCTTAATGAACTTGAGGAAATGCCCCACCTACGCAGCCTTGGAGTGACTCTTAATAAAGATGCCTCACTCTTACCAGGCCCATGTGTAGGAAAAACCCACTTTAGACGAAAGAGAATGTCTTTCTATAGCATTTGAGCCATAAATAGAGGCACATCAAGACAAGAAACAGATGTTGCTGACTCAATCATTAGTGACTGCCACCTAGAGAAGCTGGTTTCCCTCCTTCCCAGGGCTTGGCTGAATGCTTCATCTTCATTCTACAAAATCTTGATTCCCCAATTCTCCCAATAATTGCTTGTGCTTAAGCTAGCCAGAATCAATCAGTTGTTGCCACTGCAGTCAAAGAACCTTAAATGATACAAAAAGAAGTACTTTGATCTACATAGGTTTATCTGAAACCTACATTAATCAACAGCCTTTGATATGATAATTCCTTAACGAAATGGAAAAGAGAATTCTTTATTTTTCAAAGTCTAGTTCGTCAGAATATTTAGCTCAAATTCAGTCATTTCCCAGACACCTTTCATTTATTTCTCCTTTTGAGATCATCTGCTTACACAGGATATACAGGAGATGAAGTTTTAAAGAGGTAGGCTGCTTAGCACAGTCGTTTATTTAGTTGGTTATTCAGGAAAGCCAGGGCTAAATTTTTCTCTAAAAAGAACTAGGTGCTAGCCTTATTTTTTTTAATTGATTATATTATCTTGATCATGTTTTCAATGATATACATAGTCTTTGTCGATAGGGAAAAGTAGTACTAATTGAAATAGTTATCAAGAATCATTTAAAATGCTGTACTTTCTTTTCTGCTATTCTTTTTTTTTTTTTTTGCGGTACGCGGGCCTCTCACTGTTGTGGCCGCTCCCGTTGCGGAGCACAGGCTCCGGACGCGCAGGCTCAGCGGCCATGGCTCACGGGCCCAGCCGCTCCGCGGCATGTGGGATCTTCCCGGACCGGGGCACGAACCCATGTCCCCTGCATCGGCAGGCGGACTCCCAACCACTGCGCCACCAGGGAAGCCCATTTTCTGCTATTCTTGTTCAGTTGAATTTTAAGAGTATATCAGCAGAATATTGGTTACCATTGAGTCCCATGAAATTCACATGAAATGAGAGATTTTCCCTAGATCCTCCCTCTTCTTCCAGGAAATGACCTCACAGAATGCTTACCACAGGCAGGAGGAAAGCAGCAAGTCTCTTCCTGTTGAACCTGAATCATGAACTGGTCTTCTCTGCATTCTGGCACTGCAATTTTGGGGCATTTGAATGGGTCACATTCTGTAGAAACATTCCAGAGATATTTGTAAATGTGTATAGAGTGAGACAATAAATAAATGAAATAGTGTGGCTCAGTTCTCTTTGAATTTAGTGATAATTAGCTCATTAAAATAATCTTAATCTTAGTGGAAATATATAGGAAATAGCAGGTTATTTATATATAAAATAAATACTTTTACATATAAAATATATGTAAATAGACATTTTAAAAATATATATAACATTCTCTTAATCATATATATGATTAATCATCTGTATGTATGTGTGTATATATATATATATATCCTGCTGTAAAATCTTAGCAGAAATATATAGGAAATGGCAAATTATTTACATTTAAAATACAAGTATATACATTCAAAATACATATTTCCACTGAAATTAAGGTCTTTAGAATGAGTTAATTATATATATATAATAAATAGATTTAAAGTTCATATATATACATATTTATAAAGAAATTACAGGTTTTTAAAAAGCTACCTTTAGCAAGACAGCTCTGCAAACAATCTTTTATAATAAATTTCCTTGTAGACACAAAAATGAGAATTTAATCCACTACTCTGAACAGTGAACTTCATTCTTACTTTTCCTAATTAATTACTCACCACATTGGTACTGTGGACAGCAAGAAAGAGGGCTATGGCCAACGATCAATTTTTCACTATTTGTACATGTTGGAATGGCAGTTTCACACAAAGTCATGTCACAGCCTGGAAATAAACAGAAGTATTAAAAAATCTGTGAACACAACTAAAATCCTGTGTTTCTAACTCAAAGCAGGGAATTGATTCTCACTATGCATGTTTTTACACTACAATTAAACCATTCAGCTCACAGAATGGTCATATGTGAAAAGGCAGCAGAGTTAAGGTTACCTATTGTTGTCTTTGACCCCTGATTGTCATAAGTCAAAGATTCCCAGATCTTTTATCTTCACATATTTCTGAATATTATTATTTGATAATAGCCAGAGTTTTGCATGTCTATTTGCAAAATCAACAAAACTATAATGAGGTAAAACTTGCTTTGAGAAAGTGTAGGTGACATTTATGGCAATACTTTCATTGTTACTTTAACCCCATACATTTTTTTTAACACCAAGCATCATGCCTGCCCTGCTTTTTCACAAAGAATATCAACATATTTAGTGGCATTAACAGATTGTAAGGCTTCAGACTGCATACATACTGCAAACTTCCTTTGCACAGCAGGTCCACTTATCAAAGAAGCCCAGGACGACTTCAGCTTCTCGTTCACAAATTGGTGAGGGCTCTTCATCACAATCAGGTTCTATGGGAATAATACTTCCATTCTCCAAACATTTGTACAGGGCACATTCATCAATGCCCCCATTCCAAATCTCCCCAGCAGTTCGAGGCTGGTCTTCACTATCAGTGCACGCTTAAAAAGATGGTCAATGTTATATCACTTAGAACCTGGGCACGAAAATAAACCAAGCTGTGATGTTTTGATTTCAGACTGTGACTTGGCCCAGTGACACAGGTAACATGTCACATTATCTACCCTTTCTCAACTTCTTCTTTTTGTTCATCAGCTACTAGCTTACATTTTTCTTTAATGAAATTTTTATAGTCCACAGAAAATATTTTTCCCTTCTACAACTATCTGTAAATTTGCATGTCCTCTTCTATAAATAAGATGATTTGTTAATTATTTTTTATTCATTTTAAGTCTTGTTAATACAATTTATTTAGCTTGAACAAACTTAGTAACATAAATTTTAATTGGTTTTAAAATATCAACTATTAAAACTGAGTGGTATTAGAAAACAAGGTAGTCTCTACCTCACATTAACATGTTTGTCATATCAAAATTCAAAACATTTCAGCTTTAAAATCTAAATATAGAAAGTAGGTAGTCAAGCAAAATATTATTTAGTGACTCTATTACTTTTATTATGAATGTTTTACATAGTGATAAATATGGCCCTCTAGTACTTCTTTTAAGGAATAATAAAGATAAATGAAGTGACTACCATATTCCCAGCCTCCAGTGAATTTCTTTTACTTTATTTACTACCAAACCAATCTCACAGGTCCCTAAAAACAAATATAACCATGTATATTCTCAAATTCTTCCACAAATACTTTCTTCAGTGGCAAACACAAACTTTTTTCTGAAACAATATATGCATTTCACTTCTACTTGCCTTTCCCTTGAATTACTAGCATTACTATTGACCATAACAATGAGCCTATGATAGATAAAGTACTGTACTGCAGTTTTCTCAGTTGGGCCCTTTTTTATCCACAACCACGACAGAGACAATGTGTCAGGATAAAACGGTTTGAAAATGAAAGTAGAAATACTCAATGTTTTCCCCCAGATAACAACACTTTCTGAAATTCCTTGAGTGTTTATTTTTCTCTAGGCACTGTTACAAAACACTTTCTATTATTTTATGTATCCCCACACTAACCTTGTGGGGATAAGTCCTATTATTTTCCCCATTTTGCAGATGCATAACCTCAGGCTCATAGAGGTAAAGCTGAATCATTAATACATGAAATAATTGAACTTTCAATTCAGTCCACACACTATTCTCTTCATTCTTAATCTGCCATATTCTTTTCCAGTTATTATAGGCATAAGTAGAGAGAGATTAAAACATATCACCACCGAAGCCCCTAATTCTGGTAACTTCAACTGAAATCATATTAAAATCAAACTACATACTCTCTTCCTTTCCAACACTTAGGTGACCTTTAATCAATCTTTTTCAGCACATCTCTCCAAGTTCTGAAAAAGTATTATTTATTTGCTGGGTCCCTAAGATGTCATTTTGTACTTCTCTGCTTACCACATTCTTTCTCTGGAATGCACTGAGTTGACTCTGGCCTGTGAAGAATGGTTCCATTTTTGCACACACAGTCTTCTCTTAAATTCAGATATGAAGAGTGTCCATAGAACCATCTGTTCAGACATGTTCTTGCTTCACGAGGTCGCACGCAGGGTTGATATTCCTTCCCCTCTGGGCAACTCAAAGCTATAAATAATAGAGGATTTGTGGAATTTGCTAATGATAAAAGTGACCTACTTGAATTCTAGTAAAAGGAAGAAATGTTAGTTTTCTTTCTGAAAATAAATTTTGCACATTTTCAGTCTCCTCAAAGTCCATTTTTCATGTATTACTTAACTATAAATTAGAAACAAAACAATGAGTATTTTTGAGCATCTTCCAGGTGTCCAGCTAGTATTATGTTATAGCAGGAAAAATTCGTCTGATTTATACCAAATAAATACGACCGAAACGCAGCCCAAATTTGGGTGGCATAAATATAGAGTCAACTATTATGAAGTTACTGCTCTGTGCAGTAGGAGGAGATACAACAGTCCACACAGAATAAGCACAGAAACATGTTTTAAATATGCAACTCAACCAAGTCATATAGAAAAGAAAAATCCCACGTATTTAGGCTTAATCCTTCACTGTCAAAAGAAACTACCATTGCTGAGCAGTTTCTAAATGATGTTTCAGAAAATTCTTGTTGATTTTCAGTGATCTTAAAAAGTCATACTGTTAAAAAATGAACATGCAGCTGGTGGAGGTATAAATTGGTAACATCTCAGTAGAGAACGATTGTAATAGTAAAACTGAAGATGTTCTATGTTCCCAGTGAATCAAGTAACCCCACTCTTGAATAGTGAGTACCTCTGGAGGAGTAGGGAGAGGAAAGGGACAGGAGAGGGTACACCAGGAGCTGCTTTATTTCTGAAGTGGAGTCATGTAACTGGTGTCTATGATATATTATTCTTTATCTGTGCATTTTATTCTTTTGGGGGGGGATGAAAACCTTTTATTTTGAGCATTTTAGTAACATTCATTTTGAAAACCTTTTACCATTGAATGACTATAATTAAATTAACAATATTTTCTGTAAAATGTGCCCAAGATTGTTGAAAAGTTTAATAAAAAATTTGTATGAAAAGTTATAACTTGATGAGAAAGCTTGAGCCCTATGTATAAAAATGGGCAAAGGATAAATATAAAAGAAAAAGGAAATACAAACATGTATCTGGAAAAATATTGAACCTAGATATTAATCAAAGAAAGCCAGAAAGATTGGTTTCTAGGATGTAGATATTATGTTAGGAAGAAGGAAAAGGGGGAAGAAAAATCTCTAACCTCTCCACATACAATGTGTAAGGACAAGCATGGGAAAGAGAGGCAGGTTGAATGAGGACCCGCAAAGTGTGCTGTAGGATATAAGATTAAAATCCCCTTCAAACCTCTGTGATTTCTTCAATTTTTCAATCTATTTTTCTAACTAACATTTGTGGACTAGGTTTCCTTTTGGGAGAATTGAGGCCTACTTTAAATCCGAGGCCTACTTTAAATCCAAGGCCTACTTTAAATCCATTCATTCATTTATTCAAATTGAAATATAGTTGACGTACAATATTACATTAGTTTCAGGTGTACTACATAGTGATTTGACAATTGCATACATTATGAAATAATCACCACAATAAGTCTAGCAACCATCTGTCCACATACAAAGTTATTACAATGTTATTGACCATATTCCTTATGCTGTATATTAAATCGCCTAGGCTTATTTACTTTATAACTGGAGGTTTGTATCTCTTAATCCCTATCACCTATTTCACCCTCCCCACTGGCAACCACCCATTTGTTCTCTATTATCTATGAATCTATTTTTGTTTTGTTTTGGTTTTTTGTTTTGTTTTTTAGATTCCACATATGAGATCATACAGTATTTGTCTTTCTTTGTCTGACATATTTCACTTAGTGTAATTCCTTCTAGATCCACCCATGTTGTCACAAATGGCCATATTTCATTTTTTTATGGCTGTGTAGTATTTCCATTGTATATATACCACATCTTCTTTATCCATTCATCTATAGATGGGCACTTAGGTTGTTTCCATTTCATGGCTATTGTAAATAATGCTGCAATGAACATAGGGGTGCATATTTCTTTTTGAGTTAGTATTTCTGTTTTCTTCAGGTAAATACTCAAAAGTGAAATTTCTGGACCATAAGCTATTTCTAGTTTTTTGAGGAAACTCCATACTATTTTCAGTAGTGGCTGTACCAGTTTACAAACCCACAAACAGTGCAAGAGGGTTGCCTTTTCTCCACACCCTCACAAACACTTGTTATTTTTGTCTTTTTGATGACAGCCTTTCTGACAGATGTGAGGTGGTATGTCATTGTGGTTTTGATTTATATTCCTCTGATGGTTAGTGATATTGAGCACCTTTTCATGTGTCTATTGGTCACCTGTATGCCTTCTTTGGAAAAATGTCTATTTAGATCCTCTACACGTTTTTTAATTGGGTTGTTTGTTTTTTGATGTTGAGTTATATGAGTATTTTGGATATTTTGGATTTTAACCCCTTAGCAGACATATATTTTGCAAACATCTTCTCCCATTCACTAAGATGCTTTTCCATTTTGTTGATAGTTTCCTTTGCTGTGCAAAAGCTTTTTAGTTTCATTTAGTCCCATTTGTTTATTTTTGCTTTTATTTCCCTTGCCTGAGGAGACATATTCAAAAAAATATCGCTAAGACTGATGTGAAAAAAGCATACTGCCTATATCTTCGTCTAATTTTATGGTTTCACGGCTTACATTTAAGTCTTTAGTTGTTTTGAGTTTATTTTTGCATACGGTTTGAGAAAGTAGTCCAGTTTGATTCTTTTGCATGCTGCTGTCCAGTTCTACCAACACCATTTATTGAAGAGGCTTTCTTTCCCCAAATACATCTTGCTTCCTGTCATAGGTTAATTGACCATATAAGTGTGGTTTTATTTCTGGGCTCTTTATTCTGCTCTGTTGATCTATGTGTCTGTTTTTGTGCCAGTAGCATACTATTCTGATTACTATAGCTTTGTAGTATAGTTTGAAAGCAGGGAAGGTAATACCTCCAGCTTTCTTTTTCTTTCTCAAGATTACTTTGGCTATTTGAGGTCTTTTGTGTTTCCATACAAATTTTAGAATTATTTGTTCTAGTTCTGTAAACAATTCCTTTGATACTTTGATAGGGTTAGCATTGAATCTCTAGATTATTTTGGATAAATGATAATTTTAACAATATTAATTCTTCCAATCCATGAGCATGGCATGTTTCCATTTGTTTTTGTCATCTTCAATTTCTCTTATCAATGTCTTACAGTTTTCCAAGTACAAGTCTTTTACTTCTTTGGTTAGATTTATTCCTAGGTATTTTGTTATTTTTGATACAGTTGTAAATGGGATTGTTTTCTTAATTTCTCTTTCTGGTAGTTTGTTATTAGTGTACAGAAACACAACAGATTTATGTATATTAATTTTGTACCCTGCAACATCACTGAATTCATTTATTAGTTCTAATAGATTTTGGTGGTGTCTTTAGGATTTCTATGTATAGTATTATGTCATCTGCAAACAGTGACAGTTTTACTTGTTCCTTTCCAATTTGGACACCTTTATCTCTTTTTCTTGTCTGACTGCTGTGCCTAGGACTTCTGACACTATGCTGAATAAAAGTGGTGAGAGTGGGTGTCCTTGTTTTTTTCCTGATCTTAGAGGAAATCCTTTAGCTTTTCACTATTGAGTATGATGTTGGCTGTAGTTTTCTCATACGTGGTCTTTATTATATTGAGGTATGCTCCCTCTGTACCCACTTTATTGAGAGATTTTTATCATAAGTGGATGCTGAATTTTGTCAGAAACTTTTTTTGCACCTATTGAGATGATTTCTATTCTTCAATTTGGTAATGTGGTTTATCACACTTACTGATTGGCAGATACTGAACCATGATTGGCATCCCTGGGATAAATCGTACTTCATCATGACATATGATCCTTTTAATGTGTTGCTGAATTCAGTTTACTAATGTTTTGTTGAGGACTTTTGTTATCTATGTTCCTCAGTGGTACTGGCCTGTAATTTTCTTTTCTTTGGTATCTTGCTCTGGTTTTTGTTATGAGGGCACACTCCTCTCTAGTCACCAGAGCTGCATGCTCTAGGAGTGCCCCCTATGTAGGCTGTGTGCACGCTTCTGTTGTGGCAGTGCCAACTACTGTGGGTGCACTGGTAGGCAGGGCTGGCCCCTGGCCTGGTTGGCTGCAATGCCGCAGTGACTAGGGGCCCCTGGAGGGTGGGGTAGGCTTTCTGCATGGCTGTCTGCACAGCCTGGAGGGCTTGCAGCTGGTGCTGACCCACTGGAGGGCAGAGAAGCCCCTGGAACTAATAGGCTAGTGGGAGGATCCCAAAACAGTCTTTTGCCAGCGCCAGTGTTATTGCAGTAGAATAAGCCCCCCAAAATGGGTGCTTCCAGCATGTCCATCCCCAGGGTGAGTCTCAGTTGCCTCCTGCCTCTCCAGTGGGCTCTCCAAGATCAGCAAGTGGTTCTGACGCAGTGACCTTTCAAACTACTTCCTCTGCCCTGGGACTTGGAGCATGGGAGAATTTGTGCGTGCCCTTTAGGAGCAGAGTCTCTGTTTCCTATAGCCCTCCAGTTCTCCCAAACGTAAGCCCTGCTGGTTTCCAAAGCCAGAAGTTCTGAGGACTCATCTTCCTGGTGCAGGACTTTTAGGCTGGGGAGGACAATGTGGGCTTGGACCCCTCACTTCTTAGGAAGGACTTCTACAGTTGTGATATACCTCCTGTTTATAGGTCACTGACCAAAGGGTGTGGGTCCTGACTATACCACATCTCTGCCCTTCCTACCCATCTTGGTGTTGTTCCTTCTTTATGACTTTTGCTGTGGAATATCTTTTCTGCTAGTGTTCAGGTCATTCTCATAGATGGTTACCCTGTAAGTAACTGTAATTTTGGTATGTCTGTTGGACGAGGTGGGTTCAAGGTCTTCCTACTCCACCTTCTTGACCCCCACCCTTGCTTTAAATTTAGACCAGGATAAAAACAGAAGTTGCTTAAGTGGGAGACCAAACTATAGGTTACATTTACATTCGTTTTATTCTTACAAAATTATTTTGTGGACTTCCCTGATGGTGCAGTGGTTAAGAATCCGCCTGCCAATGCAGGGGACACAGGTCCGATCCCTGGTCCGGGAAGATCCCACATGCCGCGGAGCAACTAAGCCCACGAGCCACAACTACTGAGCCCACGTACCACAACTACTGAAGCCCACATGCCTAGAGCCCTTGCTCCACAACAAGAGAAGCCACTGCAATGAGAAGCCCACGCACCTCCACGAAGAGTAGCCCCCGCTTGCCGCAACTAGAGAAAGCCCGCGCGCAGAAACGAAGTCCCAACACAGCCAAAAATAAATAAATAAATGAAGTTAAAAAAATTATTTTGTGCTGAAAAGGAAAAGAAAGAAGTGAATGCAAAAAAACTGGACTGTTATTTGAGTGTTGGAAAATATTGTTTGAAGTGTACTACTTACAGCAGTAATCAGGTGTTCTCCATGGAATGCAGAGAAAGCCCGCGCGCAGCAACGAAGTCCCAACACAGCCAAAAATAAATAAATAAATGAAGTTAAAAAAATTATTTTGTGCTGAAAAGGAAAAGAAAGAAGTGAATGCAAAAAAACTGGACTGTTATTTGAGTGTTGGAAAATATTGTTTGAAGTGTACTACTTACAGCAGTAATCAGGTGTTCTCCATGGAATGCAAATGTCAAACTTGTTACATAAAGCCACATATGCAGAAAGGGCATCACATTCATAGTTCCAAAAATAGGTATAATTGATCCACATCTTTTCACAAAAGTCCTGTGGTGAAACCTAGAGATACATTGTGCCTTGGGATAAGTTATGTTGTTTTATTTCTCTGAAGGCCCTAAGCTAGACTAAACTATTTGGAGAATCAAAAGGTAGCAAGTTAATATTCATTATAGTTCCTCTCTGACCTTAGATTTTCAAAGCTTCGTAATATTAGATGTCACCTCTGAATTTATAATTTTTTAAACACACAGTTTTAGATAAGATAAATATTGTCTGTACCAATCTACATAAATCTATCTTATAAAGATGGAAAAGAAACAGAGTATGTGGACCTAGCAAAAACCTATTTCTGATATTACATTTTGGGTTACAATCATGTTTTCTACATACTGAATAAGACTTTGAAACTGGAAGCTCCTAAAGCTTTCTGTAATGATACATGGCACTGCCCATTAAATGAGGTTATAAATGCTTCTCAAAAAATCGTGTACTAATATTGAACATTAGTCAAATAATTTATATAATTTGTCATGCTCAACTTAATTAGAAACTCATTTTTTCTACAGATTGTGTTTCATTTTGATCTAGAGATACCTGAAATCTAAATAATTTAACTTGTAACAACATTCACTCCAATTTTTCTCTGCTCATTTATTCAGCAAACATACTAAGTAAGCATCTACATTCAGACGTTAAATTTGGACACAGGTCAAAGTGTCAGATAAAAATACTTAATATTTTTCATATCCTATCATGTTTGCTTCAAGGTCCATATCTATAAAAACTAAGATATTACTTCCTTTTTAGTCTCCTCTGTTGAATCTCCTCAGTTTCCAACCATTTCACTTTTTATGGAATACTTGCTGTGATCATCAAGAGCCCCCTACTTGTCAAATCCAGGGAACACCCTGATATTCTAAACCCTCTCCAACCTCTCAGAGGCGTATGATGCCATGCATGGCTCCTGTGTCTTAAAACCCTCTCCCTTGACTTTGAGAGCACCACACTCTGGTGCCTTTCCATCTGTTCATTGCTGTCTCCTCTTCCTGCTTCATTCTGAGTATTTGTCTAGACCCCTTCCTAGATCGCCCTGTCTACTCACTACAAACACTCTTCCTGGGCTCACCCATTCCCACAGTTTCTACCGCCATCTTGGGCATTTACATCTTCACCTTGGTTTCTTCATAAGTTAAATAGAGTTAATAATAAACCTACTACTACTTAAGATTGCTGTGAGCTAATATATGGAAAGTATAGAGAGCAGACTCTGGCACATCATACATGATTACTGTTATTTTTTAAAACTCCATATACTAATAACTCCCCAAACTTGACCTCTGGCTTCAACTGGTCTCCTCTGAGATCTAGAATAGCTTCAGATTTTTTCTGGGTATTTTAGGCTTGAAGTCCCACATGACTTAATTTTTCCAATATAAAAAAAAATTGTAGGGCTTCCCTGGTGGCGCAGTGGTTGAGAGTCCGCCTGCCGAGGCAGGAGACACGGGTTCGTGCCCCGGTCTGGGAGGATCCCACATGCCGCGGAGCGGCTGGGCCGTTGAGCCTGTGCGTCCGGAGCCTGTGCTCCGCAACGGGAGAGGCCACAGCGGTGAGAGGCCCGTGTACCGCAAAAAAAAAAAAAAAAAAAATTGTAACCCTTCTCTACCAAACCCACAAAAGCTGATTCTCCTGTATCCTCCATTCATCCATTCATTTATGCATCCTTTCACAGTTTATTGAGCACCTAACTACATATCAGGCACCGTACTATTCATGAGGAATATAAAGATGACTAAAACAGACCTGTTCTCTGCCTTGTGGATCTCATCGTTAAAGCCTATGTGTTGAATCAAGAAGAGTCACCATGCTAAAATAGATCAGAGGAGGGAAGTATTCTAGCTTAGGACACTGCAAGCATAAAAGCCCATTTGCAGGAAAAACCTTGAAATAGTGCAACAGTTGAAAGGAGACTGGAATGCCTGGAGCTTAGCCAGTAAGAAAAGTGTAGCACAAGAGGAAGCTGGGAAAGTAGGCAGGCCAAAGCATAGAGGAAATTATAAGCCCTGATAAATTTAGAGTGTATTCTAAGGGCAAGTGAAAGACACTGAAGGATTTTAGGTAGAGAAATAATCCAATCGTGTTTCCATTTTCAAAAGATCATCTGCCTGCTGTGTGGAGATTTGCAAATGAGGATGAAGATTAGAAGCAGAAAAACGAAATGTCAAGCATTCCTTTCTTTTGCCATCAAATTCACTGGGAGGAACCTAAGGGAAAGCTGGAGCTATCATAGACTAAATGGTACCCTGTGTTGCCTCACTATGCCTTGAATAGTCAAGCTGAAAAGTTTCCTGATGTAATCAACCTCCTCAGTTCCCAGTTAAAAATGCAATTTTTGAAAGTCCTTATGCTTTAAAAAGACAGATTACAATGACACTGAAATGGGTTAAAAAGTATTTGCTATTTTTTTTTCATTTTTATATGCATGCATTTTAAAATGTAAACATTTAAAACTTACTTTGTTGCAAATCTCTGAGTAAAACTGAAGCTCCAGAAAGACACACCATTTTTATCCCATGACTTCATATCCTTTGTCTTTTCCCTCAGAGAACTCATGGAGGGCAGGCTGAGAACTACGGCGTCTACGCTTGATGGTAGAACACAGAAAGTCCCTTCTTGGCCTAGGTCTCCCTTCCTCCCTCTTCTCTCCTGGCAAACTCATCCTTCTAAATAATTAAGATGTCTGAAACCCTGGGCTTCTCCCGACTTGGGCTCCTATGCATCTCCATATTGTATATTGTGATTAATCTGTTCACAGACTTGCCTTCCTTCTAGACTCTTTGAGAGCAAGGAGAGGGTCTTACTCATCTTTGTATCATAGGAGTTTAACACAGTGCCTAGTAGGTACTTGATCTCACTAACTTTTCATTTAATGATACATGAAATGCTGTATTTGTCTGTCTTTTGTCTCTAACAACAGATCTTTTTTTAACGATGCAGATTATTTAAAATATCTACTAGTCACCTAAAGTCAGAAAGTTAGAGACTAATAAAGAACAATTAAATTGAATATATGACAGATTCTATTACAAGTATGCACCTAAGAGGCCAGGAATTGATTAAAGCCTCACTTTCTTGGTTTCTATACTGGGTTATCAAATGGCATTCATCTCTTTCTCCTAGAGGCATTTATTCATAGGACAAAATTTCATTTTTCTTGAAAGCTGTAGATATAGTTAAGAAAAAAAAACATGGGGGGGGGAAAAGATAATTATCTTTCCTGTTCTATAAGTCAATAAACAGTAAATGATTTTGAATTCCAAAGCATACTGAGAGGAGGTTTGGGGATAAACTATTCTCAGTAGAAGAACATCATGGCAAGAACAAGAATTTATTGGCTTTTACTCTCAACATGTCTAACATGACAGTTCTGATTTATGGTTGCTTTCAACTTACTTCATTATGGCATGGGATGAAAACTCTTCTATTTAATAACTCAATGCAGTGACTGCAGTCGTGCTCAGTACAGTTTCTAAAAGGCCTTCTCGTTGTCACTTCAAATGTTTTTTCAATTTCCCAGCTCTCAATAAATAATTCTATGTCTTCCATATTTGTAATGATTGTGCCATTTTGCATCCTTAGATCATCTTCTGGATCTTCATTGCAAATTCCTAAAAAGATGTGTGACATTTAGAAGGAAAAGTTTTTTCACTTAAACCAAATATAGGCAGCAGAAATAAATCACCTCAATAACTGATTTAAAATGAATAAATTATTTACCGAATCAGGCTCCAAATTTATGTCCTTTGACTTTAACATTGATGGATTTTTTTTTAATTATGTGTCTGATTCTTTGATAAAATGGTGTAGAACTGTCTTAACCAGATAGGAAAGAAATTATAATCCTAGAAGTCAAGATATGTGAAAAGATCATAGAAGAAGAAAGAGGAGATTGATTCCATCCCTACACTCTTCCACTATTACCACTATCTCATAATTTAAGAACTAGTTCTTAAATCTGACAGGGTATTCCCCAGAATAGTAGACATTTTGTGATTGCCTCCTAAGCATCTATTCCCCCAGGAAAACCCTGCCTGAAAACATTAAATTTTTCTCTTCAGGAACTATCTCTGCCCCATTACCTAGCACATGACACCACTCCAGCAGAGGGCCCTAGTAAGCATAAAGGTAAGCCTTACTCCCTTTCATTAACAACCGTTACAGGTAATCCAGGCATAAACCAGTCAGCTTGTGGCAGTCAGTTAGACACATAGATTTGTTCAACATTAGAACAACCATTGTTAAGCTCAGGATTTGACCTGGGGAATTCTAGGACATAGACAATCGCTCTTCCTTGCAATAACATGGCCGATTGATGGCTGCGGTGCTGTGACCTGCTATAGCCTCTAGCTTCCTTCAGGGAAGCCAAACTGAGGACAGAGCTTACTTTTTATCTAGTGAAGTGAAAAGCCAAGGGAAGTACAGAGAAATGGGCCTAGGACCCTGATCATACCTTACCTGAATCCCACCTACTTTAAGACATAATTTTTTCTTAATTCCCAAGGCTCCTAGCTATAAAAGATATGAGTTAAACATTTTTTTCAAGTATCAAATCTTAATCCTCAAGCAGTTATAACAAGATCAATAAAGGTTTCTGCTGCCATAGTTGCCCCACACTTGTAAATATACAGGAGACTGAGTACAGTGCAAAAAAATAAATAAAACTCAAGCTAAGTGAACTATACTGTAAAGCAGCTATGTTTAAAGTCTAAACTCTTCTGGGAAGAGGTATTGGTAGTAAAAATATGTTTTCATTGCAACTCCAGCCACCACTCCTGCAGACTTCACAGTGCTATGTAGAACAAGTTGCCAGTATAGACCTCCCATTCTGGTGTCCATACTCAGTTTGGGTCACACTCTTGTCCACTACAACTCAATCAGCCAGCACCCTGCTTTCCTTTTAACAAACCACCGCTCTCCCATTGTGGAGGTCAGGAAGTTTAGGGGGTGACCCTTGTTAGCAAAAAGGTGACCCTAGCCCCTTCTCTATAGTGACTAGTTAAGAATCCAGTTAGCAGACTGTCTCCATAAAAGCATGAGCTGACAGTAGAGGAAAAAAACCAAACAAACATGAAAATCAAGCAGAAGTTATAGCACACAGAAGTGATAAATCAGAAGAGAAAATATGCATTCCCCAAATCCCTGAGTTATTACTCAATAATATCTATTGGGTTATTATGTATACCCAATACCATGTATATACAATAACTATTTCCACAATGATAACCTGTCACCATAAAAGTCTGTGCTATGTTTAGCATGCTCTAAACAGGCATGGAAATTGTAAACCATTTTAGCCAAACTTTCCACTAAATGCTTTACATTTTTGAAGAAGAAATTTGGGTATTTCATATAATTTGTTGAGAGCAAGGACTTGGTCTATTTGTTTTGAGTTGTCAGCACCAAGCATAATGCCAGACACTCAGAAGCTGATTCATTAACTTTTACTCAATTAATATTTAGTGAGTTTAAAATAGATGTATTTGTACTAAGCTAATATTTATTGACTGTATTAAGCCATGTGTTAAGTGTTTTATGTTAACTTTCACATTCAATTCTAACAACAATTTTGAAGGTAGATTTTACTATTCCCATTTTAAAGATAAGGAAACTGACGTTCACTTAAACATCTGTAAAGGGGATAGCTCTGGCAGACACCAGAGCCAGAATTGTTCTTTTTATTGTGTTATGTACACAGAGATATTTCTAATGTGTTTCCTTTGGCTTATCACTATGTATCTATGTAACATATTGTGATAAGGAAGTGTAAGATGTACCTTTACACTTAGGTTACACTTATGGAACCTAAGTGTAAAGGTACATCTAGGCTTTACACTTCATAAGAAAATTGGGACTAATATTCAGAACATTGTGTTCCCTGTATATAACTTTCAAGATGACTTAAGTAAGTTTTCTTTGATTTCAAACTTAAAAAAATAAGAAACAAAGTTATTTAAGTCTTTAATCATTCTATGCCTCATTTTTTTTAACATCTTTATTGGAGTATAACTGTTTTACAATAGTGTGTTAGTTTCTCCTTTACAACAAAGTGAATCAGTTATACATATACATATGTTCCCATATCTCTTCCCTCTTGCGTCTCCCTCCCTCCCACCCTCCCTATCCCACCCCTCTATGCCTCATTTTTATCATTTATAAATTAACACTAGTGCCTACTTATTGAGGCTACTGTTAGAATTAAATGAGTTAAAGTATGTAAAATAATGCCTGACACTTCATTAATGCTTAATAAAGATGAGCTAGTAGGAATACAAACAGTATTGTAGAAACAGTGGTAAGCATATATTTCCATAAAATACCCAAGTTGAACTGTTATTTCTTGCTTCTAAGTCCATTTATGGAAAGACATTGCTTCCTTCAGTATTCACATAGGGAACTGAAAGTTAACATCACTTCTCCAACCCAAAAAATGGGGCAAGAGGGTTCAAGACGGTGTAATGTGAACAGAAAAAAAAAAAAAGAAGAAATAGAGATTTGAAAAGCAGTGCTCACCACAAAGTCCTTCTGTGTAGGATGACAAGTTAAATTGAGAGCCAAAATGAATGTCTATAATCCCTGTAAGATGAGCCCACTTTATGATTAGTCCAGCTGGAGTAGTAATCACATACATTGAACCAGAATCCTCTATGGACAGATCTTGATTTGAAAAAGGCAAAGGTACAGCAATAGAATCCACTTCTACCTAAAATTACATAATGAATTTACACCTATTAGAACAGTTTATGTTTTAATATACACTAATAAAAATTAGGAAAATTCAGATTATTCCATTTCTTCTGATTTAATGTAAACTATTTTTAAATGCTTAAAAATCTATTTCTCTGCTGCTGCCACAGTTTCTCACAACTCCTAAATTCTTTTATTGTTCTTTTGCTGTCTTGCTATAGTCAATATTTGTTCTAACCTCATTGCCCTTTATTTTCTTCAAAACCTAACTTTCTTCTGAGTTATATATGCTTTTTTATGTTTCCCCCAATATATGTTGACTATGCCATTACCTCCTAATATAAATTAAAGATAATAAAGTTTTTTTTTCAGGATATTTTCTTTAATCTGGGTCCTCTATTTGATCTTCTAAATCAGTGTTTGTTTAATTATCATGTTCATAATAACCATCTGTGAAGCCTGGTAAAGATTAAGATTACCAGAAATTCTACTTCCAAGGTTTGAATTGGATCCTAGATCTTATATTTTTAACACATTTTCTTGGTAATACTAATATAAGGAATCCAAGGATTTTTACTTTGAAAACAGTGCTTTAAATAACAATGATGACATGGAACCATGAGCTGTAACTAGCAGTAAATCTCTCAGAGTTCTGACTAACCATCCAATTTCTCATCTTTATATCTTCCTCCTCTTGCCACCCTCAAGCTGAAACAGCCTTCTGTGCCTGGTTAATTTCTACTCATTCTTTAAGATTTATCTTAGGTGTCACCTCCTCCAAAAATATCCACTTGACCCTCCTATAAACTGCATTTTTCAATGACCTGTATCTCTGTTTCCATGACATCTTGGTCATCACTCTATCACTATAGCTCCTACTCCCTTTTAATTGGCAGATAAATACATTTATGCACCCCCCACACAACTGCAAGTTACTTGAGATCAGGACCTGTGTCATTTTATCACATAAACTCACTAAATGATTTTTTTTTTTTTTTTTTTTTTTGTGGTATGCGGGCCTTCCTCTGTTGTGGCCTCTCCCGTTGCGGAGCACAGGCTCCGGACGCGCAGGCTCAGCGGCCATGGCTCACGGGCCCAGCCGCTCCGCGGCACGTGGGATCCTCCCATACCGGGGCGCGAACCTGGTTCCCCTGCATCGGCAGGCGGACGCGCAACCACTGCGCCACCAGGGAGGCCCTAAATGATTTTTTAAGTTAACAAGTTTTCAACTGAATACATGACCAGCCATCAGTTCAGCTGAGGCCAAAAATAAGCCGTTCCAACCAAATGTTCACAACAACAGCACGGACCAGGTTTGAGTTTAATTTCCCACCCACTTCCTGTTAATATACCAACCTCATTAAAATCAAAGGTATATATAGAAATTCTCACGTCCAAAAAAGTAACACATTCATATATTTTAAGTTTGACTTAAACTTTCTGATATCTTACTGCATTTTAGGCTTGCTTTAACACTGTTTCCAGTCCAGAATGTATGGCCTGTGCTAACAGAATTATTTCCAGAAAGCATATAATATCTCAGCCATTTTGAGCAAAATCTTTATAAATTATTTTTTTATATTTTTGAGAGACCATGTGGATCTGAGTGAAGCATCCAGCTTATAACTCACTCCGATTTGGTAAATATAATTCCTTTGGATAAAGGTTTTTCCTGTAAAATCAAATGGCTCCTTTCCAACTTTTTAATGGTACATTGCTCTTCTTCAGTTCATTTCAATAAATTTAAATATTCCTTCATTTTTTAAGCTTAATTAATTAATTAATCACTTAATTAATGGTGTCAACATTTCAAAACTACTCTTTCCATCTGGTTTTCTCTCAGTAGTCTTCATTCGGGTATTCTTGGCTGCTACCCTTTGCAACCTTATGATCCTCTCTTTCACATCATTTCCACTTTGTCTAATTTGAAACACTAAACATTAACTGACACTAAGAAGCTTGGCCACTCATATTATCCAGGAGAGCTTTAGCATGTTTAACATGGCTGTTTCAGTTAACCTCAAAAGGGGAGAAACATTTGCAACAGTTGGCATGCTATGGTAGGAGACATATAATAGTATGAAACACATTTTAAACTGTCCATGAAAAGAATGATTAGACATCCTAGCAATGAAAGTCCACTGATATGTTTAATTTCCCCTCTTTTTGGAAATAACTGTGCTTATATAATTTCTCAATTTCATCCATTATGAGGATATGCTTTAACTTTGTGTTCCTACCTTTCTTGCTGCCCGATTGACAAGTACTTTATGTAGAGATGTGGTCAAATTTAACTTCTTAAAACAAAGTCCAAAGATTCTTCCAGAGGAAGCCTTAATTTGAAAGAAAATTGAAACTTTATGGAGTTAAACATAATTTTAGCAATAAACATAAGGAATTCACTGGACATTTTGCAGATACTCACTAGCTTTTTAAATGAGTTTCCATTCTGAAAGAAAAAACATTTTAAAAAAATACATTACTTGACTTTTAAAAACATTATTTGGATTAATACTATATGCCTCTAAATATATTCACATGAAACATGTTTTGTTTTAAGTACCAGAAGATAAATCTCAGTGAGTTGTTGAGTCCTTTCTTACTCTGGGAATACCTAATGTTGCAACATACTTCCACTACTAGATTTATGAAGAAATGACAAAAGAATACATTATGACTTACCTGATTCGTGGAACATTTTTCAATATGAGCAACTATAACTTCCCCAGGAATTCTTACTAAGATATAAGAAGCCATACTATACAATGCTGCATTATTTCCATCAAATGTAATAATGCTGAGTTCTGACAACATGGAACACCGACCTAAAAAGTAGTAGAGAGTAGATTTAGTCTATTAAGTAATTATTTGTATTACAGTAATAACTGCTCCTTTAAAAACATCTTTTAAATTAGTCTCCTTATGTTTGACAAAAAGCAACTCTAAAAGTTACTGGGAATCAAAATCATAAATCAAATGAAGAAAGTTCAACAATAACTTTGTCTTGATGAGGTGATTGCTTCAAAAAAAATAATAATCTCCCCCGATTAAAAATTTATCGCCGGGCTTCCCTGGTGGCGCAGTGGTTGAGAGTCCGCCTGCCGATGCAGGGGACACGGGTTCGTGCCCCGGTCCGGGAAGATCCCACATGCCGCGGAGCGGCTGGGCCCGTGAGCCATGGCCGCTGAGCCTGAGCGTCTGGAGCCTGTGCTCCGCAACGGGAGAGGCCACAACAGTGAGAGGCCCGCGTACCGAAAAAAAAAAAATGTATTGCCATGTAAGGAATGCAGACTTACACGGACATTCCCACTCAGGGCAGCAAATATCTCTGTTCACTTGAACAGGTCTTCCCCGGAAACCACAGTCAGGCATTTCTATGTCCTTTGGGCAATTAAGAGACCAGTTGTACAACTGCCATTCCATATTAATGCATATATATTGGGTACAGTTATAAACAGGATCAAATTGTTGAGGCTGTTAGTAAAAAAGAAAATTAATGCATATTTTTCCATTTTCACCTGTTTTAAATTAATTTTTAAATTTCCCATTCACATTGCTTATAGTGTACATTTCCTACATACAAAAGCTTTTGAAAGATGAACAATTAAAATTTCACTACAGCTTTTTGTTGAGGTATCATCTCGGAAATACTCAGTATGAACTTCATTTAAACTTTACTTTAATATTGATTTGATTATCAGAATTGCCCAGATACCCAACTTCCGAGCAAACTGAAGTCTTGTCCTAAATTGTCTAGATTAGTGTTTTGCAAGCTGACTTATACAGTGGCAGTCAACCTTTCATATTATGTTGTATAAAGCTGGTATATGATTAAGACTTCTGTTAATGTCAGTTTGAAAAAATCACAACTTAATATTATCCAAATATTTCATTAAATATCAAATGTGATATCAGTTTGACAGCACCTGAATAGAATCATTATAAATTACTTTTTATATATAGCTCACAGACTTCTAGATAAATAAATAAAAAATAAATAAGTGGTAGATTCTTTTTAATAAATTACATTCTATATAAATTATAGTAATAACTATAGCAATGATAAATAACACTTATTATGCTCCAGACATTGTTCTAATTAGTCCATTTTATTCCCACAAAAACACCCTCTGAGGTAGGAGCTAATATTTTTCCCTATTTCATAGATAGAAAATCAGGTTTAAGGTCAAATTAACTTGCCCTGAGTTTCATAGCTAGTAAATAGTAGAGTCAGAAGTTAAATTCAGGCATTGTTGCTCTGAAAACCAGTGGTCTTAACCACTACTCTATACTGCATCTCAGGGGATGGAGGAAGAAAAATTAACATCTGTTTAGCACCTATTATATATCATGCACTAATAAAGTAGCTTTTTTCATTTAATTCTCCCTAAATTTCATGGGTCAGTTTCTATCATTCCAGTGTTATACATGATAAAAAAACAAGGATAAGAGAGGATAAATAGTTTTCTAAATAGTGAGACTATTAAGAGAGGACTTCTCAATTTAAAAGCCAAAAGTAGGCAAATAGTCAAGTTCAGTCTTGCAAAATTTTCTGTGTATAAGTTGTATCAACTCCCAGAAAATGAAAGGAGATAGAAGAAAACTAAAACGCCTAAACAACACCTAAACCACCTAAAGAATCTATACTTTCCACTCTACTGAAAGAATCTTTAACAAGGTCACCAATGAACTCCACATTGCTAAATTCCATGATCAATTCTCAGACCTCATCTAGTTGACCTGTTAACATATTTAGTAGAGCTTATTACTCCATCTTCCTTAATATTTTCTTTCCTTGGCTTCCAGATCACCAACAATCTCCTCCATTTTCTCCTATTTCAGTGGTTAATATCCTTTGCATGTTTGTCATTGTTCCTCAATCTGTTGAAGTAGTAGTGGCCCTTCTCTCTTCCCTGTCTTCACTCAATCCCTTTGTGATCTCATCTAATCCCACAATTTTAAATACCCTTTATCCACTAAGAATTACAAAAATTTCATCTTAACTTGATCTCTACCCTAAACTCCACTTGTGTTCACCATATCTGTGTACCCATAGCTTTTTGATGTCTAAGAGGAATCTTAATCTTTACGTGGCAAAACTGAACTCCTGACTATACCCACCCCAGACCTTCACTTGCCACAATTTCCCCATCCTGATTAATGCCAACTTTATCCTTCAGTTGTTCAAGGCAAAACTCTTAGAATCCTTAATGCCTCTTTTTCATTCACACCTCACATCTAATTCTTCATCAATTTCTGTAGCCTCTACCTTCAGAATAGATCCAGAACCCAGACATTTCTCACCATCTCCAATGCTATCACCTGGTCCAGATCACCATCAATCTCTTGCCTAATTCCTGCAATAGCCTCCTAACTGGTTCTATTGTCTCTTTACACCCTACTCTCAACACAGCAGCTAAAATGATCCTGAAACAGATCAGATGATATAATTCCTCTGCTCAGAAATCTCCCTTTGCTCTTCCTGTGTCATTTAGAATGAAAGCCACAGCCTTCACAATCATCTACAAGGCCTTACATAATCTAGTTTATTTCCTACTATTATTACATAATCTAATTTATTTCCTACTATTTTACTCCATACTATTTTACTCCTTGCTATTCTTTTATTGTTTTAAGATGTTAGGTACATTCTCAGCTCAGGGCCTTTCCACTTGGCTGGTCCCTCTGCCTGGAATGCTGTTGCCCTGGTTCTTTGCGTGGTTCACTCTTTCACTTCTTCAGATTTTCTGCTCTAAAGTAACAGTCACTTTCTCAGTGAGGATCAGTGAGGATCATTTCATTGAAAATAGTTTTACTTTTCTCCCGAGCAGCAATCTCTAGCGTTTTACATAACTTGGTAATTTATTTTGCTTATTGGCTGTTTCAGAATCCAATAAAATGTAAACTCCATAAAAGCAGGAATTTTTGCCTGCTTTTATATTGTTTTATTTATGGTACCTGAATAGTTCCTAGTCAGAAATAGTGCTAAATAAATATTGGTTGAATAAATCATTGGTTTATCAGAACAAGTAGCATATCTGGAGTAAGGAGATAATTTCTCAAGTTTCAGCCAAGACAATTACTAGCTCTGGGATTCAATGACCTTATCTTTTTTTGCTTACTAGTATATATTTGTCATCTTGCACAGTGCCCAGCATATAGTAGCTGCTTAATAAATATATTTGAATGCCCAAAGAGAAGCCCACAATATACTCTTTATTATTATAAAGAATTATTATCATTAAAGAATTATTAAAGAAACATAATTATTAAGTTAATAAATTTCCAATTAATAAATCAATAAATAAAAGTATTAAGTTATCACACGTAATTATTATTACACCTAACTATCACACAATTACTACTATTAAGGAATCATCCTTAAGACTTCATTTGCATTTTATTTGTTTTTCTTAGTGTGACCAGAGTCTAATTAATAAGAAATATCTGGGCTTCCCTGGTGGCGCCGTGGTTGAGAGTCCGCCTGCCGATGCAGGGGACACGGGTTCATGCCCCGGTCCGGGAAGATCCCACATGCCGCGGAGCGGCTGGGCCCGTGAGCCATGGCCGCTGAGCCTGCGCGTCCGGAGCCTGTGCTCCGCAACGGAAGAGGCCACAACAGTGAGAGGCCCGCGTACCGGAAAAAAAAAAAAAAAAAAAGAAAAAGAAATATCTGACAGTTAAGGAAATAAAATTGTTAAAATGTAATGCTTATTTAATTTAGCAAAGAAAGACTAGAGAGCATACCAAAAGAAGTTTAATAGCATCTGGATAGTGATACAGAAACATGAATAGACACAATAAAGAAATGACAAATAGCTGAAGAGATTACTCAGTCATACCTCACATTCCAAACCTGTCGTAGGTGTTAGCTTGTCAACAGTGAAGTCTGATGGAGTAATCATTTCTGGACCTGAAGAAAATGAAGAGGTCCCCTGCATTAGTGGAGTGGTATTGATCATATATAAAATTCATTTGTGATAGAGACCATGCTAAGAAATTTTATATAGATTATTTCATTTAATTCTAACAAGAACCCTGTGAAGTAGATAATAATATTATTGCCATTTTACAGATAAGGAGACTAAGGTGTAGAGAGGTAAGCTGGTAAGTGTCAGAGGCAGAATTCGAACTTGCCAATTTTGATTCCAGAGCACTGGCTTTTAAGCACCATCCTAGAAACATCTTCACTGCCTTGTTGGTGTCAACACAATGGTTTGAACGGGTAGAAATATCAATAGTATCACTAAAGATTGCTCAGTAGTTACAAATTTTGTTGCATTTCTAAAATGAGTAGTGAGGTTGATTGATTTCCCTGGTGAATCTCTAAAATGTTTTCCTTGCAAGCATAATAGTTGATGCTGTGGACCACTGGAGACCCCAGTTGGTGGGTGTGGCGAAGGAGTTACCCATGGAAAGGGAAAACACAACTGGTAAACACATTTGTAAGACTTCTTCCAAAGCTTTTTGTTAGTACTAAAGGTATCTCTAAAATATTCGAAGTCTGAAGGACTGAGAGTGAAAATGAACAGCTGAAATTTTGTCTAGCTGTAACTGCAGTGTCCATTGTTGATACCATCTAAAAATGACTATATTAGTTTACTATAACCGCTGTAAACAAATTATTACAAATTTAGTGTTTTGAAACATCACCAAATTATTATCTTGTGGTTCTGGAAGTCCAAAGTCCTAAAATCAAGATATCAGCAAGGGCTGTACTCCTTCTGGAGCCCCTACGGAAGAATCTGTTTCCTTGCCTTTTCCAACTATGGATTGCCTGAATACTTTGATTCATGGTCCCTTCTTCCATCTTCAAAGCCACAGAATAATATCTTCAAATCTCAATTTCTCTCTCTCTCTCTTTCTCTCCCTCCCTCCCTTTCTCCTTCCCTGCTGATTCTGACATCTGACATGTGATACCTTCTCTGACTCTGACCCTCCTCCTTCTCTTTTATAAGGACCATTGTGATTACATTGGGCTCACATGGATAATCCAGGATAACTTCCCCATCTCAAAATTGTTAACTTTATCACATCTGCAAAGTCCCTTTAGCATGTAAGGTCCCATATGTATAAATTCTGGGGATTAAGACATGGACATCTTTGGAGGGCCATTATTCAGCCTACCACAATGACATTAGACAAAATTTTTATTTTTTTGTTAAATAAATTCCACAAATAACCTTAATTTTGTACTTATTTTATGGCTTCTAACTTACAAAATAAATGAAGTAGAATAAAAATTCCCATTGCTTGGTCCTATAAACAGTGTTCATGGTATATTAGATGTTATATATTCCAGAGAATATGATATTTTTACGGACTTAAATATCTTCATTTCCATCATCATAAATGTTTGAGCAAAGTAATAGGAGACAAAGTTCCAGCCCAGAGCAAGCACAGAGTCATGAAAAATTCTGATAACTGGGGGTCTGAGTGGTCTCAGCAATAAAGTAGTCCATTGTTTTCTAAAATCATCAATGGGTTATAAGCACTGTCTTGGGGTAGAATTATAATAATCAAGCTTGTCATAATAACTATAGCTTTGTAGTAAGTTTTAAATTGGAAAGTATGAGTCCTACAACTTTGTCCTTTTTCAAGATTATTTTGGCTATTCTAGGTTCCCTGCATTTCCATATGAATATAGGGTCAGTTTGTCAATTTCTGCAAAGAAGTAACTGGGATTTTGATAGGTATTGCATTAAATCTGTAAATAAAATTTGGGAGTATTGTCATTTTAGCAATATTAAGTCTTCCAGGAACATGAGATGGCTTTCCATTTATTTTGATCTTCCTAATTCCTTCAATAACATTTTGTAGTTTTCATTGTACAAGTCATATACTTCTTTTGCCAAATGTATTCCTACATATTTTATGCTACTGTACATAGAATTGCTTTCTTCATTTCATTTTTAGATTGTTCATTACTAGTACATAGAAACACAATTGATTTTAGTCACTGGTCTTTTTTTTCTGCAAGTTTGTTGATGTATTACTATTTTCCCATTAATTAGTGCTAACAGGTTTTAGTGGATTCTTTAGAATAATCTGTATACAGGATCATGTCATCTACAAATAAAAATAATTTTACAGGGTAGTTTTCTTACTCCTGAGGGTCATGGAGTAAAATCTATCTCCCCAACATAGTGACCACGGTATTTTAAATTGTTTTAGATGTTTAAAATATACAATGACTATTGATTTGGGGGGATATTACAGAATGCAAAGTAGACAGCAGTATTAAGAGGAATTAACAGTGTATGTCCCAGATTTAGTACATGCAGTGTTATTCTAAACTTATTCACTCCGTAGATTATACAACACAGGGAAAGTACCACCAGCCCCTCTCAAAATATGCTTTAAACTATACTAAATTCACTGATGCCTAAAATTTTACAGCAGTAGAGTAATTCCTCATCTCTACAGTGCTAATAACAAGAACTCTCTTTTAGCTTTCTCATAAACATTAAATACATGCAAAGTCTGTACTCCAATGCCTGACACATAGTAAGTACTCAGTAAATGGTAGCTATTAAGAATAGGAGTAATGAGTTGGGGAGGAACTAAGATGGCGGAGTAGAAGGACGTGCTCTCACTCCTACTTGTGCGAACACCAGAATCACAACTAGCTGCTGGACAATCATCGACAGGAAGACACTGGAACTCACCAAAAAAGATACCCCACATCCAAAGACAAAGGAGAAGCCACAATGAGACAGTAGGAGGGGCGCAATCACAGTAAAATCAAATCCCATAACTGGTGGGTGGGTGACTCACAGACCGGAGAACATTTATACCACAGAAGTCTACCCACCAGAGTGAAGGTTCTGAGCCCCACGTCAGGCTTCCCAACCTGGGGGTCCGGCAACGGGAGGAGGAATTCCTAGAGAATCAGACTTTGAAGCCTCATGGGAATTGATTGCAGGACTTCGACAGGACTGGGGGAAACAGACACTCCACTCTTGGAGGGCACACACAAAGTAGTGTGTGCATTGGGACATAGGGGAAGGAGCAGTGACCCCAGGGGAGACTAAACCAGACCTACCTGCTAGTGTTGGAGGGTCTCCTGCAGATGCGCTGGGTGGCTGTGGGGACAAGGACACTGGCAGCAGAAGTTCTGGGAAGTACTCCTTGGCATGAGCCCTCCCAGAGTCTGTGATTAGCCCCACCAAAGAGCCCAGGTAGGTTCCAGTGTTGGGTTGCCTCAGGCCAAACAACCAACAGGGAGGGAACCCAGCCCCACCCATCAGCAGACAAGTGGATTAAAGTTTTACTGAGCTCTGCCCACCAGAGCAACAGTCAGCTCTACCCACCACCAGTCCCTCCAATCAAGCCTCTTAGATAGACTCATCCACCAGAAGGCAGACAGCAGAAGCAAGAAGAACTACAATCCCGCAGGCTGTGGAACAAAAACCACATTCACAGAAAGATAGACAAGATGAAAAGGCAGAGGGCTATGTACCAGATGAAGGAACAAGATAAAACCCCAG
>NC_041219.1:15409457-15409747 GCF_002837175.3 Physeter macrocephalus | reverse complement strand
CAACAAATGCTAAAGGAACTTCTCTAAGTGGGAAACACAAGAGAAGAAAAGCACCTACAAAAACAAACGCCCCCAAAATTAAGAAAATGGTATTAGGAACATACATATTGATAATTACCTTAAACGTGAATGGATTAAGTGCTCCAACCAAAAGACACAGTCTTGCTAAATGGATACAAAAACAAGACCGATATATATATGCTGTCTACAAGAGACCCACTTCAGACCTAGGGACACATACAGACTGAAGTGAGGGGATGGAAAAAGATATTCCATGCAAATGGAAATCA
>NC_041219.1:15407326-15408541 GCF_002837175.3 Physeter macrocephalus | reverse complement strand
GCAGAAATACAAAGCATCCTAAGAGACTACTACAAGCAACTCTATGCCAATAAAATGGACAACCTGGAAGAAATGGACAAATTCTTAGAAAGGTATAACCTTCCAAGATTGATCCAGGAAGAAACAGAAAATATGAACAGACCAATAACAAGTAATGAAATTGAAACTGTGATGAAAAATCTTCCAACAGACAAAAGTCCAGGACCAGATGGCTTCACAGGTGAATTCTATCAAACATTTAGAGAAGAGCTAACACCCATCCTTCTCAAACTCTTCCAAAAAATTGCAGAGGAAGGAACACCCCCAAATTCATTCTATGAGGCCACCATCACCCTGATACCAAAACCAGACAAAGATATTACAAAAAAAGAAAATTACAGACCAATATCACTGATGAATGCAAAAATCCTCAACAAAATAATTGCAAACAGAATCCAACAACACATTAAAAGGATCATACACCACGATCAAGTGGGATTTATCCCAGGGATGCAAGAATTCTTCAGTATACACAAATCAATCAATGTGATGCACCATATTAACAAATTGAAGAATAAAAACCATATGATCATCTCAATAGATGCAGAGAAAGCTTTTGACAAAATTCAACACCCATTTATGATAAAAACTCTCCAGAAAGTGGGCATAGAGGGAACCTACCTCAACATAATAAAGGCCATTTATGACAAACCCACAGCAAACATCATTCTCAATGGTGAAAACCTGAAAGCATTTCCTCTAAGATCAGGAACGAGACAAGGATGTCCACTCACACCACTATTATTCAACATAGTTTTGGAAGTCCTAGCCACGGCAATCAGAGACAAAAAGAAATAAAAGGAATACAAACTGGAAAAGAAGAAGTAAAACTGTCACTGTTTGCAGAGGACATGAAACTATACCTAGAGAATCCTAAAAATGCCACCAGAAAACTACTAGAGCTAATCAATGAATTTGGTAAAGTTGCAGGGTGCAAAATTAATGCACAGAAATCTCTTGCATTCCTATACACCAATGATGAAAAATCTGAAAGAGAAATTATGGAAACACTCCCCTTTACCACTGCAACAAAAAGAATAAAATACTTAGGAATAAACCTATCTAGGGAGACAAAAGACCTGTATGCAGAGAACTATAAGACACTGATGAAAGAAATTAAAGATGATACCAACAGATGGAGAGATATACCATGTTCTTGGATTGGAAGAATCAATA
>NC_041219.1:15405968-15407201 GCF_002837175.3 Physeter macrocephalus | reverse complement strand
GAATCAGACTCCCTGACTTCAGACTATACTACAAAGCTATAGTAATCAAGACAATATGGTACAGGCACAAAAACAGAAATACAGATCAGTGGAACAGGATAGAAAGCCCAGAGATAAACCCACGCACCTATGGTCAACTAATCTATGACAAAGGAGGCAAGGATATACAATGGAGAAAAGACAGTCTCTTCAATAAGTGGTGCTGGGAAAACTGGACAGCTACATGTAAAAGAATGAAATTAGAGGGGCTTCTCTGGTGGCGCAGTGGTTAAGAATCTGCCTGCTGGTGCAGGAGACACGGGTTTGAGCCCTGGTCCGGGAAGATCCCACATGCTGCGGAGCAGCTGGGCCCGTGTGCCCTGACTGCTGAGCCCACGTGCCACAACTACTGAAGCCCGTGAGCCTGGAGCCCATGATCCGCAACAAGAGAAGCCACCACAATAAGCATGAGCACTGCAACGAAGAGTAGCCCACACTCTCCACAACTAGAGAAGGCCCGTGCACACCGACGAAGACCCAACGCAGCCAAAAATAAATAAATTATTTTTTTTAAAAAAAAGGAATGAAATTAGAACACTCCCTAACACCATACACAGAAATAAACTCAAAATGGATTTGAGACCTAAATGTAGGACTGGACACTATAAAACTCTTATAGGAAAACATAGGAAGAACACTCTTTGACATAAATCACAGCAAGATCTTTTTTGATCCACCTCCTAGAGTAATGGAAATAAAAACAAAAATAAAAAATGGGACCTAATGAAACTTAAAAGCTTTTGCACAGCAAAGGAAACCATAAACAAGATGAAAAGACAACCCTCAGAATGGGAGAAACTATTTGCAACGAATCAATGGACAAAGAAGTAATCTCCAAAATATATAAACAGCTCATGTAGCTCAATATTGAAGAAACAAACAACCCAATCAAAAAATGGGCCGAAGACCTAAGTAGACATTTCTCCAAAGAAGATATACAGATGGCCAAGAAGCACATGAAAAGCTGCTCTGCATCACTAATTATTAGAGAAATGCAAATCAAAACTACAATGAGGTACCACCTCACACCAGTTAGAATGTGCATCATCCGAAAATCTACAAACAACAAATGCTGGAGAGGGTGTGGAGAAAAGGGAACCCTCTTGCACTGTTGGTGGGAATGTAAAGTGATACAGCCACTATGGAGAACAGTATGGAGGTTCCTGAAAAAACTAAAAATAGAATTACCGTATG
>NC_041219.1:15404898-15405466 GCF_002837175.3 Physeter macrocephalus | reverse complement strand
CATGTATGTGGAACCTAGAATAATGGTACAGATGAACCGGTTTGCAGGGCAGAAGTTGAGACACACATGTAGAGAACAGACGTATGGACACCAAGGGGGGAAAACCGCGGTGGGGTGGGGATGGTGGTGTGCTGAATTGGGCGATTGGGATTGACATGTATACTCTGATGTGTATAAAATTGATGACTAATAAGAACCTGCAGTATAAAAAAACAAACAAACAAACAAAAACCAACTAATACTAAGCTTTCTTTGGGTTATTTGTATGGAAATATGTTAATATAAATGATTCAGACATTGAATGAATGAAATTTCTAAAATCTTATATGTTCTGCTATAATGTTATAAGTCATAATTCTAGTTATTACTTTAAAATGTATTACTTTAAAATGTATCTCAGAAATAACTAAATTTCCTTGTCAATTGCATTATTATGAACTTTCATCAAATCTTTAACCATGGTCATTTTTAAGTCTTTTGTCATTTACAGACAGTTCTGGGTGTACTCTGATGCTTTTGCAAAAATGTTCCTATAAAAGGGTTTCATCTTCAAGGAATTCATGGAAAA
>NC_041219.1:15370042-15404749 GCF_002837175.3 Physeter macrocephalus | reverse complement strand
TGTTACAGTGGAGGATTACTGGACTGAATGTCAATATTATGACATAGTATGAGTGTGTTTTGTGTTTGGTAATTGCAATCATTGTTGCTCTTGTTGTAGTCATCCATTTACAATGCTTGGCGTCAGTTTATCTCTTGTAAAAATAAAATACAGTGTGTGTGTGTGTGTGTGTGTGTGTGTGTGTGTGTGTGAAAAAAATAAAATTTAAAAATAAATATCATAATTAAAAAGAAAAAAAGAATAGTAGTAATAGCGATGATTGTAGCGAGACTATTATTTGGAAGATGTCACAGGACTTATTAAAATCCTCCAGTGATTCGCCATGGCCTTCAGAAAAAAACACAAACCCAACAACTTTCCTGTCATGGGCCGTTTGTGATCTGGCCTGTAAACATCTCTTCCACACCATCTCTTGGCACAATTCCCCCACACCATACTCTCAAGGTGCGATGACCTGCTTGAAGCCCCTCTGTGTGACAGGTTCCCTCTCGGCTGCAGGCCTTTGCACGTGCACACACTTCCTCCTTCTAGCTATCCACCTCTGACCTTCTGTTACCCAACTGAGACCACACGTCCAAAATAAGTATAAGACCCCTCCTGCTTACCGCTTGTACTTACTCCTACTGTAGTATCACGACAGCCTATGGACTATTCGCTGTTTTAGGGTTGGAGCTGTGACTTGTTCACCATTCTCCCTTCCTCCCCCCTCCCCACCCCCAGTGTCAGGACAGTACCTGGCAGTGTTGACACTTAATGAAAGCTTGTCAAACATATTTAAAGAATAAATATCTGAATTTTTCTAAATTATAACCCCAGGAACTATAATACATTAGGTTTGTCAAGCCTCACTGTGAGTGGATTTATTCAATCCTTTCCTGAGGCAAGTTGCACAGTGAGGGAGCAAAGTGAGAGTTTGAGCCCAGAATGCCTCCTCCAGAGGCTGGGAGAGAACACAGGAATGAGAATAAAAGTGCTTAAAGGATAACTTCATTTGCCTTAAAGTCTCTTCAGCGTCAACTTTAGTCACCGTGAAAATTTAATCAGGATTTAGCAAAAGCTAAATTCTAGGCAAAAACGTGAGGGAAGTTCTTATTATCTTTACTAACTGAAATGGGACAGAGGTGGACCAAATGTAGAAGCCATTCTGAAAATGTGGTGTGTTGATCCAGTGAACAGCTACTTAGTGAGACCAAAGTGACTGCTGGGTTCCCTCGTGGATGGGATAGTACTAACAGCTGTACTAGCAGCTGTTTAGGAGTGCCAAGATTTAAATTACATGATGCTAAGTTTAGTGTCTAAAGTTGTAACGATACCTGTAAACATGGGTAGCGATGGCTTACCTGGAGAAATTAATGCTGGTTCTGTGGGAATCAGAGGTATGCCTACAAAGAAGCAAAGATACTCTTCTTTAATCTGTTTTGCTTAAAGTGAAGCCCACATAGTTCACATAAGGATGTTTAGCTTTAAGGAAAATATTTTGGGATAGAGGATGCAGGAGGAATGTGAGAGCAAAGACTTACATGGTTTAGAAGGTAATTCAGAATCCAAAAACTTTGAAAAGGACTATGAATAAGAATCTCATGAAGGTTTATTGTCTGTCTAAAACTTCTTTTTATAGTCACTTGCCATCATATAAAAAATATTCAAGTATTTTACTTTTCAGAATAAGTGAAGTAAGGTTCACACTTACAGTCTTCTGGGTAAACACATTTGAGAGTGACTTCATCAAGGATCATATTTTTAGGGCAGTAGGGCAAGCATCCTTCAACGCTTTAAATGAAAAAAAAATTAAAGTAAGAAAAAAATTTTCATATAAAAATATATTACATTTAATATAGGAAACTAAGATACAGTTTTCCTAAAATTCTTCTATTCTCCTTGTCAAGCGCTAAGCAGTGCTCTGCTTGCTATTATTCCATCATACCTCATTGTATGAAGTCACAAGCTAGTGGATGATAAAGAAATATTCATGATTGAGGCAGAATCTGAACACAGAATATTCAAAACATACACTTATGTTTGGGACACACTAAGGCCATGTTCTATAATTTTGATTTTACTCTATGTTCATCATACTGTTACTTTCCTATACTCCCCCACATATAAGCAGAGAGACACACTCTTTGAATAACCATAACGATGTTGGTAGAACAAAAACAGAATGTTCAGGGGCTCTCCCTGCTTATTATTAAGCCCTGAAGTCATTGAAAAGTAATTAGAAGTCTCTGGGTGGCAGAGATGGAGGTGGGACATGGTTGCTCTTCTCTGAGAACAGGGAAGGGGGGTGGCAGAGGCTGCAGTTCTCAAGAGCCTCAGGGCCTGTGCCCAAAATAGTGGCCATGCTCTGGGAGGAGGTGGTTGTATATGAGCCTAAGGAGACTGAATTTCAAGCCCCAAAACATCTGGTCTTATGTGTGGCACATGAAATCAGGAGGCCCACATTTCAAGAAGCATGGGCTTGGGAATCGGGGGCCAAAAACAGCCAGGACCATCTTGAACGCTTATCCTCTAAGGGAATGAAGCCAAGATAATAACTGAGATAAAGTCTTCATTCTCGTCCACTTTGGGCTCAGAGTCCAATTTATTCTGATTCAAAAGAAATATATCCTTCATGTACAACCAATTATTAGATTCATACCTACTAGAGAGAATTACTGTACATATAGTTTTAAAAGGCTTGCTTATCTGCCTCTCAAATACACCAGCAGGCTATGATACTATTTTTAATATTTTAAAACATTTCCATTTGCCTTATATAAAGTAAAAAATTTGGACCAAAAATACAGCCTCTTTCCAATTCAGTGTGGAAATGAACTAACTTGACACTAGGGGCACGTGTTGCCACCAGAGGGCACTCGTTCATGGAAGGAAATCCAAAACCAAGAAAAGCTAATTTCTCTTTTAACAGAAGACCCTTTGGCCATCTCTTGGATACTTCCTTCACAATTTTTTTTTTAAAAACATTAACAGCTCAGCTTATAAGACCAATTATTTATTTCATAAAGTGAACTTAAATAATAAAATTTTAACCAGTATATGATATTCCTATCCTACTCTGAACTCTGTCAAGCAAAAAAGAAAAAGTTACTAGATTACTGAAAATACTCGGGCCAGTTGATTATCCTCACATTAAATAAACATCATTTTTTATGCAACTCAGTTATTCTGCAGTTGCTTTATGCAAGTCAAAACCACAGCTATCATTTTAAAATCATCTTCCAAAACCCAGTAACTTGTTCCTTTAAAATGTCATCCATCATGGTTGCACACAGCAGGGTCCTCTTTATTTTGTCATACAACTGGTAGTCTAGTCAACTTCTGACTGATAAATATGCCTCAGATGTAGAACAGTTCTTATAATAGGTATATTATGTAATAGGGATAGCTCTACTTACATATGGGCTCTGTGGTATGCTAGTTGGCATCTTTTCTCATAAAAGTTCTCATTTCCACTAGATATTTTTATTTTCAACACTTGCTATGTGCCAGAACTGAAATCATCTAGAACAAGCAGGGTGGTTCTGCTGGGGACTTGAAGGAGCCATGCAGGGCTATGTTGACACGCCAACTCAGTACTTGAGTCTCCCCTCAGGACTGCAAGTACCAGGAGGAGCCATAATGAGGTGCCTCAGACCAGGGAACCAGAAGAAGTAGAAAGGAAATAGTGGTGAAGACAGAGATGAGAAACAGCTTGGCAGGGGTGAAGTTTCATGCCGAGTCTCTTCTCTGCGTTCTAACTATACCAAAAAAGAAACTTCGGGGAAGCTACAGACCAAACAATGGAAGCACTGAGGATCTGGGTTCAACCACCCTGGAGACTGGGTATGCCACAAGAAATAAACTAGCCAAATGCCACTTCAAAATATAGCTCCATTTCCTCCCCAGTGCCAGGGCTGGCCTTGCCCCTCTCTCTTTCTTCCTTCCTCCCCCAGGTGCTCTCCTTCCTATGGGGCCCCTGTTATTTCCCCTCTTCCCAATGGCTCCCAGAAGAGACAGGAAATAGGTTTGTGAATGTGGGGGGTCCAAGTGAATGGTGAAGACTTCTTTTCAGGAGGAACTGGTTGTTTTTATTTTTAAGAAAATAAACAGAAATATCATTTCCTTCTCTCTGTTCCCATAGCACCTGTTACCCAACAGGATGTAGTTGTTCAAACTCTGGCTCTGCTGCCTGCAAACTGTGTGGTCTGAGGCAAGTTGCTTAACTTCTCTGTGCCTCGGTTTGTTTTCTCTTCTGAAAATGGGAATAATGAGATTACCAATTGTACAGCACTTAGCACAGTGTGGGTCATGCTGTAAATACTTCAATGTGCTAGTTGTTGTGGTGGTTATTCCTCTAGCCCTCTTTCCCCTGTATTATCAATTATCTGCTATTGTTCCTGTCTTCTTCCTAAAGACTGTGAGCTCCTTGAAATAAGGGCTACATCTCATTTACTCATATGCCAGAACCTTTTCTAGTGCCAGTGTTTGTTGTAGAGCAGAAGCTCATAAATGACTAATAGAAAATGATTCTTTTAAAAATATTCCCTCCTACTTGCATTTCTCTGTTCTCCTTTACAACAAAACTCCTTAAAAAAAAAAAAAAAAAAAAAGCTGTTTCATTGCTTATCTCCATTTCGCCTCTTCCTATTCTCCAGATCACCAAATCCAACGAACAATTTTCTGTTTGAAATTTAAAATCCTCAAAACCAAATTCCTGGCTTTTCCTCCAAACTGCTCCTCCTAACATCTTCCTTATCTTAGTAAATGGCAACTCAGCCCTTCCGTTAAATTGAATCATTCGAGTTTGTTGGTATTTGACCAGTTTTGACCACAAAAATGGCTATTTCATATGATTCTGAAACCTACAAAATGCTGAGACCTGAACTGGAGTCCTTAACTCCGCTTTCTCTCATAACTGATGTTGACTCTATCAGCATCCCTTATGGCCCTAAGTTCAAAATATATCCAGAATCTGTTCACTTCCCACAAAACCTCCAGGGCTACCAACCTAGTCAAATCCCCTTCATGTCTGTATCACTGCCCAGTTCTGCCCTTGTTCTTCCCCTCACCAAAAGTCAGTGCAATAGCCAGTGTAAACATTTTAAAAGATCCTGTCACTCCTCTGCCCAAAATATACCAGGACGTTACTCAGAGAAAAAAAGTCCTCACAACAGGCTACAAGGCCCTGTATGATTTGCCCACCACTATGATTCTCTGCTCTCTTCTCCTACCTCTCAATTTTGTTCACTTTGCTCCAATTAACTGGCCTCCTTGCTCATCCTCAAGCACACCAAACACATTCCCATCTCAGGACCTTTACACGTTTCTCAGATTGAAAGGCTCTTTCCCCAGATATCCACATGGCTAGTTCCCTCACTTCCTTCACATCTCTTACTAGATGTCACCTTGTCAGCCTATTCTTCCCTGACCACCCTACACTAATGAACGAACACACACACACACACCTCCCTTATGCTCCCTGTTTCCCTTACCTTCCTTTATTTTTCTCCATAATACATAAGTCCATCTAACAATATATTGCATTATATATTTACATTTTTATTTTTTATTCTCTGCCTCAATGCAACAAAATGTTTAAGCTGCGGAAAGGTAAATACTTTGTTCAATACTGTATCCCTAACAGCTAGAAGAATTGCTAGCATATAGCAGACCCTCAATAACTACTGCTTGAATAAAACAAAATAAATTCGTGAATGAGTATCTAGAACAAATTATTGCTAAGAATTTTTTTAATCTAAAAAAAAAATCACTGACAGCAGAATCTGCTAATGCTAGAATCTGTTCATGAATGGTTAAACATGACTTACGGTGGAAGAAATTTACATGCTAGAGCTGCAGGGTCACTGCACGTTTTAAAACAGGGAGTGGCACAAGGTTCATATCTCCATTCACACATCCTCCTGTAAGGCACTGCTACCTGGATTTCTGGGGAAAAATGAAATTTAGATTGTGTACAAAAATGGACAGCTTGAAAAATAATGATTTAAGATAGTAAACCTTTAGTGTTTGATCTTTCTTTGATTATAATGCTGTTAAAAAGACAGTGCTATGGGGAATAAAAAGCATTGTAATTGCTTGCTGATCAAAGCATTTCATGCTCAGGTTGAATATCAAAATGTTAGTTTATTGGGGCTTCCCTGGTGGCGCAGTGGTTGAGAGTCCACCTGCCGATGCAGGAAACACGGGTTCGTGCCCCGGTCCGGGAGGATCCCACATGCCGCGGAGCGGCTGGGCCCATGAGCCATGGCCACTGAGCCTGCGCGTCTGGAGTCTGTGCTCCTCAACGGAAAAGGCCACAGCGGTGAGAGGTCCGCGTACCACAAAAAAAAGAGAAGAAGTTAGTTTATCTTCCAAACATTTAAAAAAGCAAGACGTGCAGGAGGCCAAGGAAAATTCTAAATCTTCTTCCTTTCTTTATGTTTAGTGGGTGTTCATTGATCTGTGTATCATGATAATAGCATACACTTGTTTGGAATTTTATTTTTTGCAAAATAATTTTTTGTCCATAATTTTATTTTACCCTTGCAACAATCCTGTTGAGTGGGTATTACCTCCATTTTATAAATGAAGAGATTGAGGCTAAGAGGAGCCAAGTGACTTGCCAAATTCAAACAACTGGAAAAATGGCAAAGACCAAAGACATATTTATTGCCTGACATCAGACGTAAGGAAAACACTCCATCTTTGTTCTTCTCACAGAATTTAGCACATTGCCTTGTACACGGTAAGTATTATCTAATGACAAAAATGAATGAATAGGTTTTAATAATACATGCTTGTAGTTAGAAAAACCTTCCTTGACTGAAGATTTTCTCCTGCACACTCTGCTAATACTTTCCCCTTCCCACATCATAGACCAGTCCTTCTGCAGCAGTCCAAAACTATCTCTGAAGGAGAGAGCTCCATAAGGGAGAAAGTTCAGGAAGCAGGTTATGTTTCTTGGACTTCAGATATGGAATTCAATTCCAAGGTATGAGAAGGAAAATAAGGCTTTCTGGAAGGCATCTATGCATCTAAATATTAAAATACTCATTAGACCTGGGTTACTAGGATCATGGGGCATGAGAGAGGGTTGGTTCCAAGACCAGAATAAACTCCTCGTGTATCCTAGGTTTGGGAAGCCCACAAAGATGAGTTTCTGAGATTTTGATGATGCCATTGGCTGCAGTTGTCCAAAGCTCAGGTAAGGCCACTGGGTCTGGTTCTAATGAAGCAGATTTGTGTATTGGAGGGGAAATAAAGGCTTGCAAAATTCAACTTTTACGTAAATTCAAGTAAAAATATCACGCTCACTCTATAGAGTGTTGTATAGCCATGTCAGTGACTCTTTTTCTCATGAGTCCAGGAACCCCATTCAAAAGGCAAAAATTTGAAGCTCAGTTTCAATTTTCTAAAATCCAAAGAGGTTTATAGAAATGTATCCACAACAAAAAAAGGCAAATGATTAGCTCTCTTAGACTGACTTAGAAGAGTCTGTTAGAATGAAAAAAATTTGTTTGGGAGACCCAAGGCAGATATCGAGCTCTTAGGTTTTGAAAATAAAGCATGACTTTTAAACACTGGATAAGGCAGTGAGGATTCCTCTCTGAAATTTAGAAAATTCAATAGCTATAGAACAGCAAGGATCTCTAGAAATAAGACCAGAATTCTGCTGAACCAGAAAAATCTTCTAGAGGTCAGTGGAACCAGACTCCATAGTATTCAAAGAACAGAGATAAACACATTGTCTTTATCATTAAGAATCAAACTATATGAGAAGTTGCCTTCTAATGAAGGAAAAGGTAGATACAAAACTAGACAACAAGGAGACATGGGTAAGTTCTATTTCCAAAGCCCAGACAGCACTGAAAGTAATCATTGAGGCAATCATAAAAATAACATCATTTAAGGCTATTCTAAACAATTTACCACATTAACTTATGTAATACTATAACCCTATGACGTAGGTATTATTATTTCTCCCATTTTACAGATGCGTAAACTGAGAGGCAGAGAGGTTAAGAAACTTACTAAGGTCATAAAAGGTCATGCAACTAATTATACACATTAAAATGATTTTTAAATTAAAACCTAATAAATATTCTGTCATTATTTAAGTTATCTACTTAATCTGTATTTGAAGATCTCAGGAAACATACCTTCTATGCTGAAGCTACTTAAATGTTTAAATTCTTCAGAATCATCAAATTTTGATGCTTTGGCACTAGAATCTGTCAATATGATGAAAAAGCCTTTCTTGCTGTATAACTCAAAAGCACTGTAACCAGGAATCCAGAGGCTCTGATGGTGAAAAAATGTGGCTCTCCGATGAAAGGCTGAATTCACCTCCCACAGTTTCAGAATAAGAGTGTCATCATCATGGACATAGAGAAAGTAGTTTGGCCTTTCAGCAGATTCCAAGGAAACAAGTGCCAATGCTGTAAAACAGAGCAGTGTTTGACAACTCCCTGGGTTCTCTGGAGAAGGTAGATCATCAGCACCGGCATTATAAAATTCATTTATAAAGCTGACAAAAACAGAACTGCACAATTGTCATACATAGGAAATGCCAATCTCAAAGATTTCAGAAATGAATTATAAGATCTCTAAAGGAAAAAATAGTATTTTAGTGCAATGCATAAAGTGACAGCTCCAAAAATAATCAGTCTTTGATAAGTTCCATTTTTAAAATAATTGATCATGTCTTTGGGGGAAAAAAGAAGTATCACCTTAGGACCCCAGAAGGTACAATTCCATACAAATAGTTGAACAGTTAATTGGACACACATTTGTACTTGCAAGCTTTAACATTTTCAAATGTAGAAAATCTACAAATGGCTAAATTGGATGACAGAAAAGAAAAAGAGAATAGAGAAACAGATCAATTTAAACATGGTGCTGCATTTCAATATCACTGGATTCTTAATGAGCAAATGTTCTTGCAAGTGATTTTACTGCGTTAAGAAAAGACTATTTGCTCAACATTATTGTCTATTTCCCAAGAGATGATGAGAAAGCTAATGAACAACTACAAAGCATTTGAGAAGTGCCATGCTTTTTTGTTATGTGCTTTAAAAGTTTCCCTTATATTTATAAAACCCGCGGCATATAAGTTTCTTCATTGAGATTTTAGATTTAATTTCTTAAACCTTAATTTCTTTAGGTCTTAATTCCTTAATTTAAATGTACTAGGATTTTTCTATTAAAAAAATTAATTTTTGTAAATCATACAATGAAGAGCTCTCTCAAATCCAATAAACTATTCCAAAGGCATTTATTGTGTCCTAAAACTTACAAAGCCCTCTGCTGAGCACTGGAAGATGCAAAGAAAAATAAAAGATATTTTTATAAGAGAAAAAATATGTAACTAATACATAAATTAGAACTTTAGACTGTGATAGGTGTTTTCACAGATTAAAAAGAATTAAAGGAGCTCTTTTTACAAGAATGGAGCAATTTATTTTAACTGGAAAATCAGGAGATTTCTCTGAATAAGTGAAACTTAAGTCGGATTCATTCATTCAATAAATATTTCCTAAGTTTATAGAACACACCATGCATGGGTCTAAGCAGGGTAAGAATAGTAACAATGTAGCCTGAACATCATGGATCAGAAGGGGACACTAACCACCAGGCAGAACAGGTGCCAAGTGGATACGACCAGTATAGATCTACAGGGGCAAACCAGTAAATGTGGTGCCAGGTACCACGACAGACAACGCCACTTAAGAAAAACAGACCGTCTCAATGACTATCTAGACTTTGATTTATGGTCTTAATTTAACTTCCTTGATATTAAATCACAACTTTTTTCTTTTACTTTAATCTGGCATTAAAATCTTTCACATGTTAATTATCAGCACACTATTTTTCAAAAATTTCAAATTAAGTTCTGTGATTAATGCTATGAAAACTGAAGCTGTGCTTTATTTGGGACTAAAAACTCAACCAAACAATTGCAATTCTAATTGCATCTATATATGCCAATAGATAAACAAAGAAATGATTTTATATACAAAAGAGAGAGCTAGTTCATATACCAGTGTCTTATTTTATTTCAAATCCTTTAGAGCACCTAGAAAAATGTCATAAACATATTAGATTCCCCAATTAATATTTACTACATGAATAAATGAAAAAAGGTCAATGGAAAACTAAATTCTTACTTTCAGTTGGAAATTATACTTACATGATGCCTTCTCTTTGAAAAGGCCTGGAGTGATCATAAAATTAAAAAATAAATTGCCATGAATACCACTTCTTGGCAGAGAAAAAATGCTTCTACTGGTCATATTGGCCCCCAGAATAAGGCCAGTCTGCCCATAACTTGCCAGCATATATGGTCCTTCTCCAAGCCCTAGTTAAATGCAAATGAGAGAATTATAAGTTGGCATAGGATTTTTACATTTCAAGCTGTCATTTCAATGGAATAAATTCTAATACCAAAAAATAGTCCGAAAATTATTGAGCATTTAAACAGTCATCAGGAACAAAATAACAACTCTTTTCAAAAAGAATATATTATATTGATTTGGAATATATACATATATAGAATATGCAGTTTAGAATATATATATACATGACTGCGTATGTGTATATGTATATGTACGTGTATACCTAGTGGTGATGGATAAAAGGTTGACTTAAGCTTTCTAGTCCTCAAATTTTCTCACCTATTTGAAGATGTTTGTCTAGGTAACCTTTCACTCTAATATTCCAAGACTCTAATCTACTCTCAATAAACTCAAGCTTAGTTCTATCAATGGTAAGATATTTTGATAGTCTTCTAAAAATCATCTCTCCTTAATAAGTTGCATTACATTAACACAGAATTCACAGACATGATATACAATATTTTACTATTTTGGGGATTACTGAATTTCATCAGTGAGGTATGTCTATAAAGAAGAAAATAAGACGATGCTGAACAGAGAAGTCAAATGTCATTTTACTTACGCTATTGTCATTTTACTTACGCTATCATTTCCATACACTTCAATGGTTTCATATAAAGTGAAAAATATATACTATAGTAAAAAAACTACTTAGTGTAGAACCAAACCTGAAACTCAGTCCAAGTAGTATTCCTACAAACTTCATCTTATAAAGAAAACTATATAAATTAATTTTAAAATTCACTGATATTAAAAATAAATTGATGCGTTAAGTTTTATGATAATAACGTCAGTTTACCTTCAACCCAATCTCTATGACGTTTAATGTTTTAAAATAAGTGAGGTACTATAAAACTTTGAGGTTTCTTCTGAATTATCTAAATTACATAATTATTAGCTGTGTACTTTTACAGGTATATGTAGATATTTACATTGTAGGTTATGTAAAATGCTAATATAGGTGCAATAGGTGGTTTCAGAAAAGAACAATCTGGTTGCTCTCAGTGAATTTCACTTTTCCTCTTTTCTCCAATTTTTATCTCAAGGACAGTTTTCCTTTCCCAGCCTACTCTTAAGATGGATGGAAAAAAATTCAAAGAAACCCACAACCTGGGTTTTTTCCTTTTCAGGATGAAGACCAAACCTAAGAGAAGGGGAGAAGATAATTGGATTAGAGGGTTACAAAGTCTCCCAAACAGGAAGGAGAGCAAGAACCAAAATTTCCATCATGAGGAACAGGAGAAGGTAGGGATTATAGGACGAATTATCTTCAAGTGCTGTCCCATCCACGGACTCATCAGCTGAGACACTTTACCACTGAGCAGCTAGGGACACTTCTAAGCCATGGGGAAGGAGCTTTAGGAGGGACTCAGACACCTTGAGTGCACATGGAGCTTTGAAAACCTCTGCCCCCCACACCAAGATGGAACTGAGCAGATGCAGTGAAGAATTTCGCTATGAGCCTGGCAGCAATGGACTCCCCACCACTGTTACAAATATATACCCTGCACAGTTTCTCTATGAGCCAAAGTCTACAATGTCCAAGAAAACTATATCATTAGTCTCCACCACTTACTAGCTCATTTTCTAGGGAAGACAAGAGCAACATAAACTTCCAAGATGAAAATATACACCAATTTAGATTTGTGTGAATATGTAAATAATGTACAAATAGGTATATAAACATGTAAATCATGAGATTCAATTCAAAACGAAGACGACATATACAATTACAGCTTGTGGGCTTCAAGCACCCTCACAGATGTCCAGGAGAAGAACAGGAGAAAGGAGATAGACCACTAAACAAAATATTCTCTCCCCTACTGCACAAGTACCTTTCTACAGCAACCTGAAGAGACAACTGTCATCTGAGAAATCCATTTGTATAAAAATCGAAAGCTCCTGAATTGATCCCCAGTCGATGGATATCTTGTGTCTGAATTGTTTTCCTGCATTTTCACTAGCAATTGAGGAACAAAAGTCACTGACTTTATCATTAATTTTCTGCAGGGAGAATTATAATTTCACTGTCTACTAAAAGCAATCATTTCCTGTAGTTATTATTTAAGCACAGTATTAAGAATATCTGATCTAATAAAATCACCCTGAACTTAAAACTTGCACAATTTTTAGCAGGATCTTGAAGTCTTACTCCCTACAGCAATAGAACCTTTATATTTTTAGCAAATGCCATGAAAATGAAGATACTAGAGACAGTCATTGTGTGAAGGATTATTGAACTTATCTCAGTAGTAATCTCTGAATTTTCCTACTTTAAAAATTTTTTTCCTCCTACAGAATCACAATCATTTATCTCTGCATTTGCTTTGAATAATTTAAGTATTTTAATAACATAGTGTCCAGAGAAAAATGCCAGCTGTGAATGTCCAAAGAAGACTAGGTAAGTTTACAATAGTTGTGAAATTATTTGAGATGAAACAAATTAAGAATACTCATTTAAAACTTTTTTCTTTGTATTACTATGAAAAACTTCCACAATTCTTTATTCCCCTTCAATTAGCTACCTTGATCACGTTACTTTCACAACTCTTCCTCTCCTTGGCAGGTTGACTCTGTTCCCTATTACTTTGATCACGGGAAACAGAATCTCTGTCTCTCGTGGGTCTCATGAAGGCCGAACGCCCCATGTTGACCCTCTGAATACTACCAATACAGTATTACAAATGAAACTAGAAGAACTGGTTTGAAGAATCTTGTAACACATTAGGGAAACAAACCATAAGTAGAAGTGCAGCAGACTTATTGACAAAAAGCAAAATGTACCAAGCAGCAAGAGGTCGAAATTCAATATTCATAGAAAATTCTGTTTCCAAGGGCCTGCAGAAGGAACGCCAGAAAGTACAAAGGCACAGATGGAGATTTTCACAGCAGAACTGTGTGAGGAAGGAATTCTTAAGCGAGGAAGTTATTGGAGCGTTTTCTCAACTTGCTGTCTGTGTGCGTTGTGTAGAGCATATGATAACGATGTACGGTGATCATTCCTAGTCTAGGATGTGCTAACCATAACTAGGCAGTGTAGCATGGAGATCAAGCTCGTGGGTTCTGAACATAGATTGTTTATAAATCCATTTACCACATTTTGGCTAAACGACTTTGACCAAGTTATTTAATTCACCTATGCCTCAATTTCCTCCTTTGTAAGTGTTAATAATGATAATAATAATGTTATGTCTTTCAGGCATATTTTGAAGCTTAAATTATAAGATATAGGTATAGTTAACAAAAGCCATTTTTATTATTAGGTACTTAATATTAGGCAATCAGTCTCATCTTAAGCATGGAATCCAAAGGATTGATGTGGAGTGAGTGTGGAGTGGGAAATATGTTTGGTTTAGATTTCCTTTAACAAACACAGAATTTTTTTAATGTGGGATATTTTTCCTCTTCAGACTTCCAAAGATATAACAGAAACAACCAAAGACTAAAATGTCCATTTTCTTTTTAATTCATCATCTCTATTTTACTAAAATTTTCTGGCTTTCTTTGTACTTTTACAGATGACAGATTTCTTCCTGGCTCAATAAGTCATGGAAAATACTTTGCATTGGTTGTTTGGTTTTTTTCTTTAATGGATCAGCTTTCCTATAACTATTACTCTAACCTACTCATCATGGGTTTTTGTCCAGTTACTGTCAAAATGGACACTTCCCTGGATCATCTTATTTGTCTGAATTAGGTTTAAGTGGCTATGCCTTCCTCATTAAATAGGTTTGACAAAAAGCAGGTGTCAATTCTGCTAATGTCTGGCATTTTCAATGAGGATATAATTCTCTGTCTCTTACATCTATGCCTTAGTTTTAGGCAGCACCTCCTCTTAGACTTCCCATTGCAAATCTGAATGCTTGGGAGACTAGGAGATTTTAATTATTACTAAATCAATAAGTTCTCATTCTGATAAGATATAAATAATTATTTTGCCTAAAATGATGGCTAAATAAATTCCTATATTATAGTTTGTTTCTTTGATTTCCACAACATAATAAAAGTTTGAATAATGTCCATATTTATTCATAATGGTAAAAGGTATGCATTTGGTATATATCTTTCATCCTTTTTACCTAAAAAATTAGCTAGCTTTACTCATTCGTTCATTCATGTTATTCAAAAACTACTGAGAGCCTCCTAGGTCCTGAGAACTTAGTTACAACACTTTTATTTTACAGGGAATAAATTTTAACACAAATACTTAGAAATTTAGATACGTTTTAGAAGGCAATGGCTTTCATCGAGTCATACAGTTGGCACTTGAGCAACATGGGTTTGAACTGTGCAAGTCCACTTATACGCAGATTTGTTTCAAGAGTAAATACTACAGTACTACACAATCCATGGTTGGTTGAATCTGAAGATGCAGAATTGCAGATACACAGGGTGACTATAAACCATACATGGATTTTCTTTTTTTTTTTTTTAGTTATCATAACAGCACCATTTAATAAGGGTTTATTTTGTTCCAGCAGTATAGGTGACATAGTGTCTCATTTAAGCTCACAACAAACATAGAAATAAATAAACAAAAAAATTAAACTTAAATGACTTAACCAGGTTCACAATGTTTATACGTGACAGAGACTGGACTCTAATCCAGATCTGACTTCAGCTGCAGTTAATGACAACCACACTATAGCTTTTGGTTCCTAGCAAAGGTAGTGCGTTATTAGAAGACCACTAAATCTCCATTCAGAAAGTCCTGGAAACTGTCCTGTGACTCAGCCCAGGGGACTCAGCTCTACCTCAGTTTCCTTCTTACGTCTCTAATTCTTCCTGGCCCACTTGCCATTCCCTAAATGTATACGTTCCGAACTTCCTACCTTCAGACTGTATCCTCTTCTCCTGAAAATCATCTTTTCCTCTCTACACAGCCATACATGGATTTTCAATTGCGCAGAGGGTTGGCGCCTCTAGCCCCCTCCTTGTTCAAGGGTTAACTGTATGCCAAATTATGAACTCTTCATACTTTGTTCCCAGAAAACTTGTTCAAGAACTTTGAATCTGAAGATATATTTAATAGAATACTACAGTGATATTCTTTAAATGTCACATACCTTCATTGTAATATTCACAATCGAGTGCTAAAAGGAAAAAAGAAGAAATGTTAAACTAAATAAGGATCTCACCATTTATCTGAATATATGCAAGATATGGTTTATCAATGACAAAGTGAAAGACCTCAGAATGACATCATCATTTGGGAGTTTTCTCTGAGCAAAGAGGATTCTTTAAGAGTGCTCTGAAATAATTCATTAAATTTCCTAAGATTATTTTATAGGTAGGCAAATATATCTGCCAATTTATAAATATCCACTGAAAGTGTTAAAATCATAAGCTGTTCATCAGATGACTCACTATCTACACAAGTAAATGAAAAGTTTAGAGTAAAATCTGAACGCAAATTCAAAATGATGTTTTTAAAACTACGTCTCTTATCATTAGAACAGTGGAATTTCATAGCCATAAGAGAAATAGTCATAATCAGTATCTCTGAAGATGGTACGTAAATAATTTGTAGTTCAAATGTTACAGTCATAACAGTCTAACACAGAACAGAAAAATTTACTTCAAAGTTTCTTTTATAAATCCTTTAGCTATACTACAATTTATCTGCATTGTCAAAAGAATATAAAATTTACTCATCTTAAAGAAATTCTATTTCCATGAGTCCATGGTATCGCTTCTAAGATAAGACAATAGGAATCTCTTCATAAAGTTCCCACCTAATGATGATGCCCCGGGAGGATACTCACAACAAATAGTAGATGATCTCCAGTGAACAGAAACCCCTTCCTGACAACACTTGTATGCATACGCTGCTACACTTGTGCATAAACATTCACAATCCCCACCAAGGTTACAGTTACACGTGTCTTCATGACAATTTTTGGCAAAAGAAGTAACATCAATCTGAAAATGAAGTGAAAGATAAATTAATTTCAAAAAGTACTAACTACAACTGATTAAAATTCAACCTTCTAAAAGAAAACTGGTAGATTTTCAAAATTTGCTATTATCAGCTTAACACTGCCACCTAGAGAGTTCTCAATATCTCAAACTTCTATTCATCCAAAGGAATTTATTAGGCAAATGTAAGATCAAAGAACTAGCAACACAGGTAACGGGACTAACAAATATAACTTCAACATCTGCAATACAACAGATTAATACCTGTAGAAGCTCATTGTTTCTTTATTGGCATATTCGCATGGCATTAAAAGAATGTTCTACTTACAAACGTACTTTTGCTTAGTTTTTAATAATATCTTAAACTATTTTTAAAACTTCTATTGGAACCTAAAATTATTATGTTGGAAAGACATTTAAAAAGTTATATTTCTAAATAAATTACATTCAGTCTTGGGATGTGCGTCTAAAACCATTTTAAACGTGTCACTAATAATACTTTTAAACTATACTTTGGGTTAAGGAGAAGAATGCCCATTTGGTAGTGTCCTCTGAAGAAAAATAAGCATTTATGGCTTTGATCAGTCATTTATGGCTTTGATGATGGACATAAAAATGTTTCATAAACTGAAACAGATCATTAACAAGCATTATATATGCTGCTAAATAAGATGGAGTCAGGAAGAATGTAAATCAACTAAATGTGTCAGTGCCACAGAAAAACAAACTACCAAATTTGTCTTCCTAACGAGGGTTAGGTAGTATACCTGAAAAGCCAATGGGTAGCTAAATTATTTGTCCTGTTCATCTCAATATTATAGATACAGCAGTACTTGTTTAAATTGGAAAGTTTAGTAAAGCATTCATTTACCACATTGTGACAAGGAGCAAAAACATCACTGTACAAAATGGAGCATTCTTTCTTGGCATAAGGAAATTTGTTCTGATGTGCCTCACAGGGTTTAAATGATTCAATTGGGGTTTCACACTGTGGAAAAAGAGAAAAGAATGTTTTTAAGGGGTGATTTCTGAAGCTGAAACCAGAGTAACCTAATCTAACTTCATCCACCACAGTCATATCTAGTATATTCTCATTCTTTTAGATAGACTTTACCTAAAGCACCTGTGCTCAGCCAACTCTGTTAATAGTATATATTATTTTTGAAAGCAACTAAATTTACTATTAAAATCATGAAAATATTAGAGTGAGGGTAAATCATTTTTAAACTGTCAAGTGCAGCATTACATGACTAAAAAAATTGCCTAAGCAAATTATTCTCTTTCCTTTAATTTTCACGTCCTTCATTTCTGTCACAAGCCATCCTCTGAGGAGTTGCATACACTCAAGTGTCTACAGGCTCACCTCCCATATACTAAACAATTCGGTCTCTGCCTCTTCTAATCAACCTCCCTGAAACCGGCCTGGAGAAGGCCATCATTGATCTCATTACTAAAAATAAAGGCAACTTTTCAGTCTTCATCCCACTTGCCCTTTTGCTGTCTTTGATTCTGTTTCATACTTTACCCTTCTTACATGCCTCTCATGTGTTTCCGGCGGCACCATTTTCTGCTGGGCTTCCTCCTAGATCATTTGCTGCTACTCCTCATCCTCCTTCCACCTCCCTTCTCTGCAAGACTTGATCTTCAAATCTCTATTTTTTTCATTCTATACACTTCTCATGCCTTCAGCAACCTGAATATAATAGTAACTACCAAATCCATATTTCCAGCCCATAACTCTTTTCTGAGATCTCAAAAATTGGGACATTTCCACATAAATATCTCTGTCACTTCTCTCTCAACACATTCTAAAATGTACTTATCTTACACCAGTGTCCTGTCCCCACTGTCCCCTACCACCCACTTTCCTCTGTGTCCTGTCTCCTGGAAGAGCACCAGTGTCTATGCAGTAAGCCAGGAAGATCGGAGACATTCTTGAATTCTCCAAATTCATCTTTCCTTATGCAGTCCTTTCAACAGATGCTGATGTTTCAGATGTCTCTCAGATTTAGATAGTTTTCTAAATCTTCACTGATTTAACATTTCTTAGCTGGATTATAAGAGCCTAACTAATTTAGGGTCTTCGAGTCCAGATCCTAGCACACATATCTTGCAGCTTTATGTTTTGCATTCCAGCCATTCCCTACTTCAAACCTTCCACCACAGCCATATTGAACTTCTTAAAATCCCTGTTAGGCACCATACTCACTCCAGTCTTCCTGACACGTTCTAAAGAAATGCTCTCTCCTTTGCTGCTGCACTCTTTCCCATCATCTTCACTTGTATAGCTCTTATGAGTCTTGTAGGGGTCAGCTCAATGGCACCTTCCTGGGGAACCTTCCTTTGACCATCACAAACTCCATGTTGTATACACCTCTATCCAAGCACCTGTCTCATATTTCCATTGTTAAGTTTTTCTACCTCATCTGCTAAACTGGACTCTAAATTCCTAAGGGCAGTGGCTATGTTTTAATAATATAATGTGTTCATATATCCTGGAAAACATTAAGTGCTAAATAGAACTTACTGAATGAATTTTATTTTATTTTCAGCTTTGTCCATTAGGTATTAATGAGTCTGAAATTCTTTGATGAGTCCAAATATTTAAGTATTATTATAAATTAGGTATTCCTTAATTCATTTTATATTTTAAAAAATAAAATCTTCATACTTTCCAATGTAGACCACAATGAAATATACTGCTTAAATTTCACTAAATTGGATGAATGTTTAACCCCAATCCCCTTTTATTTTTATAAAAAGATTTAGATATATTAGTAAATTAGGCAAAAGAGTAAGGCAACTAACCAAACAGTAACCAACCAGGAAATTGTAGTTGCAGACACTACTTTCAGTTAGAAAAAGAATAGGTTAAAAAAAAAGTAGAAGAAAAGAGTAGAACAAATTTCCAGTTTGACTGTTTTCTGAGTTAGTTCAGCATTTCTCAGATTGTGTTCCATAGAAAACTATTTCCTTGATAACTAATACACAAAAACGTAAGTTCTGTGTCAGTAAGTTCGGGAATCCCTTCAAACACATCCCTCCCTTAGAGGAATATAATGCCTCAAGAAATCCTTCAAAAAAGAAATATGCCTGACTTAATTTATTCTAACTGCTCCCAAAGGTAAGTTGGCCACAAATCCACTGCCTACCCCTCCCCATCCCACATCCAGCCATGTCTGGAGAGCAAATGTTAAGAAATACTGCCTTCATTTATTCATTACCTTGAGTTGACAAAAGATACATCATTAGAATACAAATACACTGAAAGAGAATTTTGCAGTGAAAGGAAAAGCATGAGATTAGAAGATGTGAATTTGAAAGTCACTCCTGCGGCTTTCTGGATATATAATATTAGACAAGTCATTTAACCTTCCTGAGTCTCAATTTCTTCATCTATAATATGGAGTCAACGCCCTTTACATTACAAGACTGTCACAGGATTACATGAGAAATTAAATGTGAAAGTAGTTTGAGTTTGTCAACTATGAATTACTGCACAAATATTAGATAAAATAATATTACCTAAATAAATTTTTCTGTAGGATAAAATGTTTTAGTGGATAAATACAACAAAAAATATTTGTTTATTTCTAAAATACATATATTCCACTTACCTGTCCTAATGCCCAACTATCTCCAAATACCTGGGCATTTCTCACTTCTAAGTTATTGGATGTGGTCATATCATTTGAAGTACATTTGTCAAAGTTTCCACATAATCCTGATAATTTGTTCTAAAGTAAAAGAAAGTTATCATGAAATATTCTATATTCATTTTAACATTTAAAGACTAACATTCACTGAAATTTTCAAGAGATTTAAAATAGACATTTTAAGAATTTCCACAATAACCATTTAAAAAATGTTTCAAGAAGGTGGAATTTCATGTCTATTTAATTATAATTAACAGTTATTTTAGATTCTCAAAAATGTTTTTCCATCCCCCAAATTTTATCTATTCACACTTACCATTGTCTTAGCATTGATATAACTAATAATATAAGTAACTTGGAAAAGTATAATACAAACACTACAGTGTTTGTACAAGTATAATACAAACATTACAGTATATGTCTGTAATTGTAAAATTGTTAGATTGTAATTTTTTTTTTTTTTTGTGGTATGCGGGCCTCCCTCTGTTGTGGCCTCTCCCGTCGCGGAGCACAGGCTCCGGATGCGCAGGCTCAGCGGCCATGGCTCACGGGCCCAGCCGCTCCGCGGCATGTGGGATCCTCCCAGACTGGGGCGCGAACCCGGTTCCCCTGCATCGGCAGGCGGACGCGCAACCACTGCGCCACCAGGGAAGCCCCTAGATTGTAATTTTAATGATGAAAGACCCACTTCCTGTTATGTTTAAGGTTTTCTAAGACTATAAATGTTGAAACCATAGAAATAATTTATCTTTCTTTAGGTCGTACTTTGAAACGCCAAAACATTCAAAGCATAACTTTTAAAGAAAAAGTTAACTCTGTATTCATATATCATGCCACCATGAGACACAATAAATGAAATCCACATCTTACCTAATTTTTATAAAGTTTGTTATGGGTTATTCAGTGGTTACTGCAAGTGCCATATGGATTATCCACATCAACAATATCCACTGCATTTTCTCGAATAATGTGAGAAACTTTTCTCTTGGGGAGGGAGGTGGATTAAAAGTACAGGGAAGAATGAGATTCCAAAAGCAATGAAAATCCTCCTTAAGCTTTGAAATTAAACAAACTGACCTCTCTCCTCATGTACTGAAGAATGGAGCGCAGCCCTCTGTTAATGGTAAAGTTGGCTGCCCATGCCTCCAGCAAAGCTGACAATAACCTTGGGACTGCAACTGCCCCAGCCGCTGCTTACCACGGTGCCTCTGCTCTCAGAAGCCACAATACCTTCCACTACTGCTCACCCCCAAATTTAAGGCAGCAGTAAAAGTAAGGGAAGATGTAGAAGAATAAATGGTTAATTTGTTTTCAAAAAGTAAGGAAGGGAGGATACATGGTAGACAATGGCAGAAAACATAGCTGAAGAAGTATGGCAGTAACTAAATTACTTCATCTTCATCAAAGAAATGCAAGATGCAAGCAAACACCTAGGAATAGATTTTGGGGCTTTATTTTGCTTAGGGCTGAAAGAAAATGACTTCAATATACAATCATATCTTAAGTTTATAACATTTTAAAATATTTTAAAATATGTAATTTTCCAGTTTTATAAGAATTTGTTATTACTATCCCCATTTTTCCCTAACTTGCCACAGATTATATCCATGAGTCTCAATTTCAATTTCAGATAAAGTGGATTTTTAAAACTATATCAATGTTTCAAAAACAACCTTAACATATAAATTTAAAATGTTTAATAAAATTTTAAATATCTAAAATAATAAAAATATTTAATAATATCTACTACAATATTTAACAGTAAACAATAATTAAAACAATGTAAAATAAAATTGACAAAAATTGTAAACAACCCAGATTGAATCTTCAACCATTAATGGATAATACAAACTAGTACATCCATACAACAGAGTACCACTTATTAGTGTATAGGAACAAACAATTAATTCACTCAACAATATGGATGAATCTTGAATGTATTTTGCCAAGCCAAAGAAGCCAGACCCCAAAGGCTATAGATTGCATGATTTCATTTCTACTGTATCCAGAAAAGGCAAAACTATGCAGATGGAAAATAGATCAATGGTTGCCAATGATCAATGGTTGGAAGGAGTTGACAATAAAGAGGCAACATGTGAGAAATTTGGGAATTGATGGATCTGTTCTATCTAGAACTGTGGTGGCAGATACACAACTCCATGCATTTGTTAAAATCCATAAAACTGCAGACCACAAAAGTAAATTATTTTACTTTTTTTTTAGAATTTTACTGTATGTAAACTTAAAAAATATCCAGAATATGGAGAAAAAGATGGAATGCAAACTGTAATAAATGAATCTAACTCTACTACAAACATATCAAATAACCATGCTGCAGGGAATGGGAAAAAAAGAACCTGACCTAAGTAACTTTGGAAAACTGGATACTGTAAGGTTGAAGTAAAAAAGAACTGTATACAGCACTTGGTAAAGTTGTTCTTCTCTGGGGTCTGAGTTAGTAATTCTGAAAATATAGCTAATTTCTTAAAGGAAAACATCAATCATTTTATTTCTGTAAAACATCAAAAAGGTAAATGTAATTTCATGTTTTTCATCTCATTTGGATTGACCTACCAAATAGGCTGACTTACCCTCCACTGTGGTCCAACTTTGATATGGATGGTTGTCTTTTTATCCCAAAGAATAGTGATGTCTTTCTCTGGAAAGTATACTACCATGTAGTACCCTGCCTTCCAAAGCTGGTATGTTGGTTTATTTTCCAGAAAAAAACCTGATCGTTTCTTCAAAAAAAAAAAAAAAAGAAAAAGCATAATAAAGAAAAAAATGAATTTCTTGTTTTCTCACCAAAATGTAAACATTAATTAATATCCATCAATAATTATCTATGTACTAGTGTTTTTGCTTAGCCCTGTCTTTCCTGAATTTTGTAGTGAAAGACAGAACAAGTGCATAAAATAGGAAAATCATAAAATTGGTAACAAGATACAAACTGGTAGATAGGCTCAACATGGCTAAATAAGCAAAGGGAAAAAGGTATTTCAGTTATAGGGAAGAGCACAAACAAGGCGTAGACATAGAGTACATCAGGGGGATATACCTGCTGACCCAGAAATTCTATATTGATGGAGAATAAATATGATTGAGTACTAAAAATGTATGACTTTACCTGAATAATTGAAAAACAAAAGCACAAAGTGTGTGTGTGTGTCTGTGTGTGTCTGTGTGTCTGTGTGTCTATAGAGAGAAAGAGGTGTTAAGGAGGACAGGGAGATGAATTTCCATAAAAGGAACTTAGGAAGGCTCTTTGCAAGAGGTGGAACATCTATTACTGATATGTAAGAGGCCATGATAGGAAGATATAAAGGGCTGGAAAACAGAATGAGGAAGAAATCATCCCAAGAAAAGGGAATCAGTTGAATAAAGGCTTAGGGGCAGGAAGTTTAAGATTTGTTCAGTACTAAGGAGAGCACCAGAGAGCTACAGCATGGATTCCATAACAAGCATAGTCTGAGACCCTTTGCCATCAAGTTACCCATCACCCACAATCAATGGCTGTTATTCCATGTGCAAAATGTCCTCGATAAAAGCTTTTGAATAGTAAAATGACAGACCATGTTTGTATATTAAAAGAAAATAATGTGTGTGCTAGAAAGCATAATAGTGGGGAGAAACTAGAGACGGAACCCACTGGGAAAATTTAGAGTACCTTTAACCTAAAGTGAGAATATGCAATGTTTTTTATGGGCAAGGGCTATACCCTATAAAAGATTATGCTGGGGCTTCCCTGGTGGCGCAGTGGTTGCGCGTCCGCCTGCCGATGCAGGGGAGCCGGGTTCGCGCCCCGGTCTGGGAGGATCCCACATGCCGCGGAGCGGCTGGGCCCGTGAGCCATGGCCGCTAGGCCTGCGCGTCCGGAGACTGTGCTCCGCAACGGGAGAGGCCACAACAGTGCGAGGCCCGCGTACCACAAAAAAAAAAAAAAAAAAAGATTATGCTGAATCTGACATTGAAATTAACTCACATAATAACTTTAAAAATACATGGTTAAGTCAAAGTAAATAAAACAAATTTAACCAGACGCAAAATAAAAATTGTGAAGGAGATATGAAGTGCTTTGGTTATTTTTCTCCCCCAAGTAAGAACAAAAGCATAGTTTGGAAACATTGTACTAGAGTGTACAGTTTTATAAATATTTCATAGGGCAAATTAAATAAACTCAGTCACATCCATAAGGAGTTTTCAGTCTCCTAGATCAAGGTCATACTTATAAGTGCTCGGTATATTGTATAGGACAGTATGAATTGTTAATGGACTCTACCTAACCTCATTTCCTTCTACTTCCAAGTGCCAAGTTGGAGTTATAGGGCAATGCCCTCAGTATCTGTGAGGGTCTGCACTCAACCTGGAAGTACCCTGTGTCTAAGTGAGCAAGGCATTAAATAATAAAGAAAAAACACCATGGCAGGTAAAGAAAGACTAAAAAACAAAGGAAAAATTTTTTCCCTGTTTGATCAAGGGCTCTACATTTTCATTTTTCACTAGGTCCATAAAATGTGTAGGCTGCCAGGCCCCCGTATCACCGTCTGCCATAGAACCTATTTTTATCGTTTTGATTACACTCTTCAGGACCTTTCTATTATCTGATTTGTCTTTGGCATTATTATCTGTCTTCCCCCCTACATGAATGTTAGCTCCTAGAAGGATGCACTTTGTCAAGCTTATGGCAGTATCTGCAGCTTATAGATCAAGGGTAACATATATTTTTAACACCTTCCTGCACTGGCCTGTTCTTAGTTCTCAGCTTCCAGCCTGAACAGCAATAATCAAAGTAAGTAAGTGAAATGTTCGCGGCTTATAGCTCCTTTTCAATCCATGAAATACTTTTTTCATGTATTTTCCTATTAAACTTCCCTCAGACTGGTTGACACTGGAACATAAAATAAATTTTTGGATAAGATTATTGGACTTCCTTCAGGTTGGTTTTGTATTAGTTATCCTGATGTAAAAGCACATCCTCTCTATTTGCCTGTAGAGCTAAATCCTGCATTTTTATTAGACGAGGCAGTTTGCTACAAGAGAACAATGGTCAAAAGGAGATGGTGTACTCCTTACTTTTCAGATTAGGAAGTAAAGATGTTTCTCCTTATAAGGTTGAGGTATTATGAATTGGACCTCCACCTTCAGGGGAGAATTACCGCACTTTAAATAAACTCTAGTGATGTTAGAAAAGTAAGCTATAAAAAGCAGAGAATTAAAAGTTTTAAAATACAGCTTAAACTCATAAAACGTTTCTATGCTACATATTTGATAAAATTAGAGTGGCACATTTATTGAAAAAAAACAGGTTTTTTTCCTTCCCCTGAATGAGCAATCCATCTGCCATAAAACACATGGTACTTATTTTCAATTTTGATGCTCAAGAAAATATATTAGCCAGAGATTTGTTAGGGTCAAACTATCTTCATGATTTTTCTTCATCTTACTTTATACTTCACAACTGATATGAAGGAGATTCATCAGCACCTGCATTCAGGTGAAAATTGGAAGATGAACATTACACAGAGCTGCAATTACCACTTCAAAAATGTGTCAAACAGTCTTTATAAGAGCATTTACTACTTTCTCTTCAGTTTTTCTTTTTTTAACACATCCTTTCTCTTAGAGAGAACCTTCACCTATAAATGAATATCCAGTTGATGGCTACACCAAACTGCAGTAATTACTTCAAAAAGATGTTAGCATGACTTGTACAAACTCTGTTTTGCTCAAATCTTGATTGCTGCCTGGTTGGTCTCAACATTTCTTACTGAGACATGAGCTATGATCTAGGGCACCGATTCTCAAACTTTAGTGTGCAGAATTTGGGGAACCATTGAAATATTGATTGTCATCAACTTCAGCCATTCTAATTCCTGAGGTGGAGTCCAGGAACCAGCTCTTATAATAAATATTCTAGATGATTCTAATGCAGAAGTTTTGCAAACCAAACTGAGAAACGCTATTCTAAAAACTCAAAAATAGGCCACTTTATAAAGGCCATATGTCACATCATGTCACTTAATTCCAAAATTTCTTCCTTGTAGAGTAAGTTCAAATATTATATTACACAGCCTCCTTGTCTACTGCCCTTGTCCCCAAGCTTCCTGCATGAAAGTCAATCTGGACACTCCTCCCTGAATTTCTTTGCCTCACCCTCCCTCCACTATCCCCATCCACATCAACCAAACTAAACTGCTTGCAGTTCTCCAAACGTGCCATTTTATCTTTGAACCCTGTTCCTTTCAACATGACTGTTCCTCTGTACTGATTGCCTTTCTACTCTCTCTCTTCACCTGCCTAATACCTACTCATCCTTTAAGACTCAGTTCAAATCATTTCCCCCAAAGCATGTCTTCTGAGCCTTCAAAAATAAGGAGGGTGAAGGAGAGGAGGAGAGCCATTTCCCGAAATTCATTCTTTCATTTAATCCTCATGTGAACTTAGGAAGTAGATTTCATAATCATCCCAAATTTACAAATAGGAAAGCTGCAGCTTGGAGGGGTTAAATAAAGTTACCCAAAGTGACACAGTTAGCAGGTGACAGAACAGAGGTTCTAAGTGAGTACTAACTGACCCCAGTCTATGCTCTTCACTACTACCCTGAACATCCCAGGTTGGCTTAGGTCTTCTTCTTAGGGATTCTCCTGCTTTCCTAAACACACTCCTATCATAGCATACCACACTGCACAGCCTCATTTACTTGAAATGTGTCCCTCACCTCAGTATAAGTTCCTTAAAAGCAAGTACAGTGAGTGTCTTTTCACTGTTGTAGTCCCAGTAATTAACACATAACTTTGTACAAAGTAGATATTATGAATAAATGAATGAATGATCGAATGAATGAATGAATGAACTTTATTCATTCTTTCAAACTGCACAGGCTCCAAGTATACAAGAATGAACAAATAAGACAGCGGTCTCAATTCTCACAGAACTCATAGACAAATAGAAAAGACACAGACCACCACACAGGGGTCCCCAACCTTCAGGCCTTGTACTGGTACTGGTCCGTGGCCTCTTAGGAACCAGGCCACACAGCAGGAGGTGAGCAGTGGGCGAGAGAGAGAAGCTTCATCTATATTTACAGCCGCTCCCCATCACTTGCATTATCACCTGAGCTCCGCCTCCTGTCAGATCAGCGGCAGCATTAGAGTCTCATAGGAGCGTGAGCCCTACTGCGAACTGCGCATGCGAGGGATCTAGGGTGCATGCTCCTTATGAGAATCTAATGCCTGATGATCTGAGGTGGAGCTGATGCAGTGATGCTAGCGCTGGGAAGAGGCTGCAAGTACAGATTATCATTAGCAGAGACGTTTGACTGTACAGAGACCATAATAAATCAATTGCTTTCAGATTCATATCAAAACCCTGTCAGTGAGTGGCAAGTGAAAACAAGCTCAGGACTCCCAGTGATTCTGTATTATGGTGAGTTGTATAATTATTTCATTATATATTACAATGTAATAATAATAGAAATAAAGTGCACAATAAATGTAATGCACTTGAATCATCCCTAAACCATCCCCCGACACCCCGGTCCGTGGAAAAATTGTCCAGTCCCTGGTGCCAAAACCAGTCCCTGGTGCCAAAAAGGTTGGGGACCACTGCCACCACACAAGTAATTTCACTAAAGTGTGATGCATGTCCTGACAGGGAGCTTGAGGGCAAGAGGAGGAACTCCTTGAAGGAGATAAGATGAGACTTATCACATAAGAAAAAGTTAAATGGAAAGGCTGATCCAGGTAGGAGCAATGACATTCATGAAGAACCAGAGGTGAGAGAAAGAATATAGAGCATTTGAAGAACTGATAAAAGCTCCAACTTCTGGAACATGGGCTTGAAGCAGAAAGTGATGAGAGGTACAGCAGGAGAGGCAGCAACGGCCAGATTGGTGAGGCAATGTAAGGGCAATGGGAGATCACTTGAAAGTTTTGAAGCACTAGGGTGTCAGGAGATTACATTTCCATTTTAGGAAAACCACCCTGGCTGCAGTGTGGCAGGATGGATCAGAGGGGAAAAACTAAGACTGGAGGTCAGGTGTCTAGCTTGGAGAATGTTGAAGTACTCCAGGTAACAGGTGACAAGGAAAGAATCAGCAAATGCAGAAGTGGAGTATAAACAAAAGAGACAAATCAAGTATGATTTACTGAAGCTACATAAAATGACAAAGAAAAAAATTCAAACCTAGTAACCACTTATAAAGAAAAGTACCCCAAAATATTTCTGTTTTATTTTCAGTATCCTCAGGACAAGTTAAAATGATTTACAAGAAATAATTCACTAACCTGTTTGTAAGGAGTATCATTCAGGTAAATTTCAGTGTCCCCAACTGAAATCAAAACACTTTTAGAACAAACAATATCGTTGTCAAAGCATTTCTTGTTCTGGCCAATGACAGATATATCTGAATCATCGGTACTCTGAAATGTCAAAAATATTATATTAATACAAATGTATATTATATATAATTTTTACTTATTTTTCATTAACAAATCTTAAAGAAGTCCAAGATTTACAATGAATTGTATTGAAATTGAAATACAACTTACCTCTAAAATAAAAATCATTTTGATCTAATAATGTGAAGGATTTAATAAAAGTATACCAAGATAGCTCAATCTTTAAACATTTATCTATAATATCTCCTGTTAAAATGTTGTTCCAACAAGGATTTTTTTCCATTTTATTATTACAGCTCAAATTTATCAACCCGTTTCTTCTTATCAAATACCCAACAAGACATGTCACTTAGGGGAATTTTAAAAGAAATATTTTCATCTTAGACAACATCTTTTGTTTTATTTTAAGCCAGTTTTCTGGCTAAATAATTATTTGCCTACCAGATAAAATTGAAATAAATATAAAACTTTTACACTGTATTAGTAAATAAAATGATGCATATCATTTGAGGGCTTCCTTCCAACTTTACATGCGTTGTCTTATTTAATTCTTATGACAATTCTTGAAATATGTATTATCTCCATTTCACAGATTAAGAAACAGAGGTTAAGAGGGATTAAATGAATGTCCAAAGTCACTTAGCTAAACAAGGGCAGAGACAGAGTTCAAAACCCTCTTTTTTAATGCCACTTGCAGAGAAATTAGGAAGAGTTTAGTAATGGTTGAGGAGAAAATTCACTTGTAGGTTATAGGAAATCCTTAGTTCCAGAGACTATTATTTAGTCCCACACACTCTAAATCTAACCTTTTCACCAGTTACCTCACCCTCACTTTCCTTCAGCCACTCCCCTCTCCATCCACTAAGAACTCTCTCTCTGGAAACAGGGTTTTTATTTTTTATCCCAGTTTAATAGATGGGCTTCAATAGTTCTACAGACTCTGGAAGTTCATTGTAAAATGTTGTTTTTGAGTATCTGTATTTTTCTAGGAAGAAAGTCTATGATTTTCATCAAATTTTTGAAGTGGTCCTTATCGCCCCAAAAGTTAAAGCCACACTGCCCTGAGTCCTTCCACTACCTAGTGGAAGGTGGGAATTTCATCAAAAGGAAAGTGACAATTCTCTTTGAACTCAAATTCCAATTTTCAAAGGCTCACATACATTTCCTGAATCCTTTTCATTTTTATTTTATTTTATTATTATTTTTTTTTTTGTGGTATGCGGGCCTCCCTCCGCTGCGGCCTCTCCCGCTGCGGAGCACAGGCTCCGGACGCGCAGGCCCAGCGGCCATGGCTCACGGGCCCAGCCGCTCCGGGGCACGTGCACGTGGGATCCCCCCAGACCAGGGCGCGAACCCGGTTCCCCTGCATCGGCAGGCGGACGCGCAACCACTGCGCCACCAGGGAAGCCCCTCATTTTTAGATATATGGGTCAGTGTTTATTTTCAAAGTGAGAAGATTCCTTACATGTTTGGAAATCATATAGGTCTTGATGTAAATTCTCCATACTTAGTTTTTTATATCACCAACAATATGAACACTAGCTCAATATATTTCTTGGTTTGGCCAAATTCTTCCTGTCTTATTAGTAATTACTATAACATAATGCCTAGAGGATAGGTTGTCAATGAATGCTGTTGACAGAGTAATTCATTTGTCCCTCTGTGACCCAATTTTCCTTACTTCATAGGAACCAAGAGCTTTTTCTTAAACAATTTTTAAGTTTTTCTTAAAAGCTTCTTAAACAATTCTTTTCCAAAGCATTGCCTAAACTTTGAAAAGGAGAATAATAAGGGTCATCAAGATGATTACGGCATTATGTTACTCAAAAAATAATGCCACACTTTTCTGCCTTTATGAACAATTTTCAAAGAAGAAATATATATATAATTCAAGGTTTTGTTTTCCTCTTCCTCTTGGAAAGAGTTATTTAGATTAAGGGATGTGAAAAGCTGGCTGAAAGGATTTCTATTGCCATTACATTTCTATTACTATTAATTAAAGTGCCTCAATGTTAGCTTTAGTCTTTATATTAATTCAGAAATGCCAAGAAATATTCTATATTGTATAGTCTGCCTGGTAATATCATGTTCAGAAATGCCAAGAAATATTCTATATTGTATCGTCTGCCTGGTAATATCATGTTATGCTGACAGTAACTTGAAACTATCAAGTCCTAAGAGTCACGTTTCTCCAATTTCCATTTCTAATATATATTTCAAGTTAATATTAGGTTTGGAGATAATGCTACAGAGTTGCTAAGCAACACAGTAAGTAACACAAAGCTAGAGGAAAAAGGTCAACAGCAATGTGCCACATAGATTCCTCAAACCCTTTATGCTCAGGTACTGAAAACACTGATAGAGAATATTCTCCCAAGTGAATCCAAAACATAAAATGTCAGCACCTCTCAAGGTAGTACATTATTTTACTTGCTATGTCAGTCTAAGACCTGTCTTGGTCCCAGCCCCTTTTAATGGTAACTATCCCACAGAAAGTCCCTGCTGATACAGTAGCCTCAGGCAGCCATGGTTTATGTTCCACAGCTGAATGGCCCCAAAGCAGCACATTCTTTGATGGGCCAAAAGGGACTTTTTTTTTTTTTTTTTTTTTTTTTTTTTTTTGCCTTACGCAGGCCTCTCACTGCTGTGGCCTCTCCCATTGCAGAGCACAGGCTCTGGACGCGAAGGCTCAGCGGCCATGGCTCACGGGCCCAGCCGCTCCGCGGCATGCGGGATCTTCCCGGACCGGGGCACGAACCCGCGTCCCCTGAATCGGCAGGCGGACTCTCAACCACTGCGCCACCAGGTAAGCCCTAAGGGATTTTTTAATGCAGGAAAAAAAAAAAAAAACCTCTAGACAATTAGATTATCTCTCACATTTGAACCAAAAGGAAGGGAAGGTAAACAAAAGATGGTATGCTTATCATTTTTTAAAAGAAATGCATATTATCGCAACTCTATAATGTGTTTTGGGCTTTAATTTGTTCCTTAATTTTACCATTTCCTTTTTCACTTACTTTTATTCCCTTAACATACATTTAAATTCTTATTAGTTAATTCCATCATCTCTTTCATAACTTCTGGAAGGCAGAAAATATTTTTATTTTATGGGGAGTAAATTTTATTCAGAGTGAAATCTTCATCTAATTTTTACATGTTACTTCTTTCTTTCCTTCTTTCTTCACTCTCTCTCTCTCTCTTTCTTTTTTTCCTGAAGTGCCATACCATTGTACAATTACTATGCCATTAATTTGCATTTTACTCTTATTTGACAGAGAAAGCTCTATCTAGTTCTATCTAGATCTTTACATTTGCCTAAATAGGGTGTAATGATTTCCTTTGACTTCTTTTCCTCTCTGTTTTCATTTCCTGTGGATGGATGGACAGATGGATGGATGGATGGATGGATAAATACATACCTACGTACATACATAAATGCATACAGGGTTTGTCCTTCAAGATATTATGAGATTACCAGCAACTAAGAGTTTTATAGAGGAGACAGACATGAAAATATGGACCTTGTGAGACCCAGTGTTCTAAGAAACTCTCGGAGAAAGAAGCCACCAGAGGAGACTGAGGAGTGGTCAAAGACCCGCGGAAGCAGTAGAGTTACCTCAGAGAAGACAAAGCAAGAACCACTTCAAAAAAGGAAGATAAACATTTAAAAGGTTTAATTGGATTTTGCATAGGTCACCATTAACTTTTACAGTGGCAATTTTATATGAATTTTCTGATTTGGTGATTAATAACTCTCCACCACCAGCCTAAGTTTCAAAGGACCCTAAACTGATATCTATGTTTGCACATTCTGTACCTCCACTTCTCAGTATAGGGCCTGACATATAGAAATCACACAAGAAATATTGACATGAAAAATGATGATATGATACAAGGTATAAAAATTTGAGAGCGATGAAATTAGAAAGGTTTTCAGAGACTTAAGGAGAGCACCAAACATTTGAGCTATCAACTGAACAGAATGTTGAAAAACCTAATCTAGAACAAGTTACAGGAAGAAACCTAGCAGTGACAGGGGCCTGTCATAGATAATGGAAGTAGAGTTTGGCTCTGAAATCCGGGAGTTGGAATATTAAATTTCCCACTTTTGCTGAAAACATCCAGTGTCCTCTCTTTCTTTGAGCTTATAGCACAGGTCAAGTTGCTGTTTGGTTTCTCAACTCTTTTTACTCTTAAAAAAGTCTTACCTCAGGAAATACAATTATGAACTTTGTCCTAGATTTGCTTCAACACACTTAAAAAATAACGTGCTATATTCCTTGTGCTATTTAAAGTGTAGCATAAACAGCCTCCAAAATGAATAAAATATCAGAGAACTTGAATTTTTAAAGTTTGATAAACATCAACAAAGATAGGGTAAGTATTCACTGGAATCAGATTACATTTAAAACTCCACAATCCAGGGACTTCCCTGGTGGTCCAGTGGTTAAGACTTTGCCTTTCAATGCAGAGGGTGCAGGTTTGATCCCTAGTCAGGGAGGTAAGACCACACAAGCCTTGTGGCCAAAAAAAAACATAAAACAGAAGTGATAGTGTAACAAATTCAGTGAAGACTTTAAAAATGGTCCACATAAAAAAACAAAAAAGCTCCACAATCCAGAGATTAAAAAAAAAACAAAAACCTTTACAATTCCTTCAATATGTCAGAGTCAAGTAACATTACACTCTCCAGATAAAGCTGAGTAAGTATTAATTTTTAAAAGTCCAATTGGCAAATAAAAGGGAAATTTTTATGAATTTGATTACTAGATACTTCACAGGGCCCAAAAAAATAAATGATAGGTTTTACCAGATAAAAATGCGTTACAAATGACAAAGTCTGGAATTTGTAATCAAGACAGGGAGGAAAGAGAGCTGCTTGACAAGGAAGAAGGAATTAAATATGATATTCACAGAAGTGATTCTTGCCTATGAAAAAGCAGCAAGTAAATGAATGGTGCTGGCAGCCATTCTATCCTTCTCAAAGGAAATTCTGATCTTAAAAAATAAATTAATTAATTAAAATTGCAGCAGAAAATCTCCAAGTGTTGAGAACTTTACTATCTGTAATGATAATATTTCAAAACCATGACTATTAGGTTTCATTGGTTAATCACTAATTTGTCTTTGGTATGAAATAATTACTCCATGGTCAAATAAAATATTTTTTGGCTTATCAAGTATACGTTGGTCATGCTGGAGAGGGTGTGGAGAAAAGGGAACCCTCTTGCACTGTTGGTGGGAATGTAAATTGATACAGCCACTATGGAGAACAATATGGAGGTTCCTTAAAAAACTAAAAATAGAATTACCATATGACCCAGCAATCCCACTACTGGGCATATACCCTGAGAAAACCACAATTCAAAAAGAGGCATGTACCACAACGTTCATTGCACAATGGAATATTACTCAGCCATAAAAAAGAAACGAAATTGAGTTATCTGTAGTGAGGTGGATGGACCTAGAGTTCTGTCATACAGAGTGAATTAAGTCAGAGAGAGAAAAACAAATACCGTATGCTAATACATTTATATGGAATCTAAAAAAAAAAGTGGTTCTGAAGAACCTAGGGGCAGGACAGGAATAAAGATGCAGACATACAGAATGGACTTGAGGACACGGGGAGGGGGAAGGGTAAGCTGGGACAAAGTGAGAGAGTGGCATGGACATATATACACTACCAAATGTAAAATAGATAGCTAGTGGGAAGCAGCTGCATAGCACAGGGAGATATCAGCTCCGTGTTCCATGACCACCTAGTGGGGTGGGATAGGGAGGGTGGGAGGGAGATGAAAGAGGGAGGAGATATGGGGATATATGTATATGTATAGCTGATTCACTTTGTTATAAAGCAGAAACTAACACACCATTGTAAAGCAATTATACTCCAATAAAGGTGTTTAAAAAAAAGGCATACACAATTCTAAAACCTGAAGCTTTAGACTTTTAATATTCTTTATATCTTATTTTTACCACATGAACCCTAAAGACAGATCTTAATCCAGATATTTAATTAGGTATCCAAATGTTGCAATAACATTTCCTGCAACATGTCTTCTCATATACAGGTAGGCATGTCTCATTAAAATCTGAGACTGAACATTATGTATGCATTTTTACAGAAGGATATAGTAGAAAATTAAAAGTGATGATAGGGGGCTTCCCTGGTGGCACAGTGGTTGAGAGTCCGCCTGCCGATGCAGGGGACGCGGGTTCGTGCCCCGGTCCGGGAGGATCCCACATGCCGCGGAGCGGCTGGGCCCGTGAGCCATGGCCGCTGAGCCTGTGCGTCCGGAGCCTGTGCTCCGCAACGGGAGAGGCCACGGCCGTGAGAGGCCCGCGTACCACACACACACA
>NC_041219.1:15347531-15369899 GCF_002837175.3 Physeter macrocephalus | reverse complement strand
AGCCTGCGCCCCACAGGGGGAGAGGCCACGACAGTGAGAGGCCCGCATACCGAAAAAAAAAAAAAAAAAAAAAAGTGATGATAGGAAATCAGGTTTATAAAACCTAAAAGCCAAACCTTAATGGCTCTTGCCTGCTAAATAAAATGGCACTGTTATATTGCAGCACCAAGAAAAAAAAGACTGCTACCATCATTCAGCATCAAACAGAAGAAGATACTTTGATTTTGTCAGGAATCAGAGTTGAGACAAATATTCTACTTTCTGCACAATCACTTTTTTGTACACTTGAAGCTAACACAACACTGTAAATTAACTATGCGTCAATTAAAAAAACCAATATTTGTTTGAAAATTCAGTGGTAAATACTATGATTTCTCTACTGCAAAGACAAATGAGGAGTTAAGGAAAAGCCAGGTAGATCAAATAAGTAGTTGTTAAGAGTTCACCAAATGCCCAGCATTTTGCAAAATGACTGGGGGGAGGAAAAAAGAAATGTAGGTCCTGATCCTTGTTTCAAAACTTTAGAATTTTCTTGCAAAATTCTATCTTAATAAATAGAGAAGGCGTGTTTTTGTTAACACAGTTTACATTTAATAGGCCCTAAAAATTGTTTATTAAATGAATGAAATGATAATGCATGAGCAAAGACCATTGTCACACGTTGGAAAATGTTTGCAAAGACAGTGATACATGAACAAGGTTTAAAATGTTTTTAGTAAATACTTCTAAATAATTTTTCCCTACACAAAATGAAAACAAAGTTTGGCAGAATTTTTGTTTTGCTACTTAAAATGAAACCATAAAAAGCATCATTAATTAACCTCAATGACATATCCAATGGGAACATGTCATGTTTGATACAATATTGTCAGTGATACTTTGTTTTTCCTAGATGTGACAAAGTTTACTATTCAGAAGAAGAGAATTTCAAAATTAGTTAAAATTAGTTTTTTAAAGAAGAAAATGCTTTACATCCTTGCTATTCAAAGAGTGGACTATGGACATGAAACATCAGGGTAGTTTATTAAAAATTGCGGAATCCAAGATACTGCTCCAAACACATAAAATCAGAATCTATATCGTAACAAGATTTCCAGGTGATGTGCATACACACTAAAGTTTAAAAAGAACTGTTCTACATACTTCATATTAAAGGCATGTATATGCATTTATAACAAAGATTACTAATTAAGTGTAAGCTTGTGATTTCTACCCTCTAAAAAAATGGTTAAAAAACTGAGCAAGTAATTTTTCAGCTCTTATAGTACAGCCATAATTGTGCTAGCCCTTATGAGAAACCCAAAAGCAGTATAACGCAGAGCTCTGATATAAAATGATACACAATCTAATTGAGCACACAAAAAATAATCAGAATATAATGGGCTGCTTACTTTTGACATGATGACTATTAAATACAATAGGATGTGTAAGAACGGAACAGATAAATGTGAACTAGAAAAGTTATTTTGAGGGAGTAAAGGCAATCGGGTACAGGAAAATACCCTGAGAAAACACATAAAGGAGGGGTGGAGCTAACTGAGACCCTTGAAAGATTATCAAAGGGTCTCAAGGGAAGTTTGATTTTATGGAAGCTGGTAATTGGGAGTCAACCGTAGTTCTTAGAAAGCAATGACATGATAGCAATGTGAGTCTTAGAAAGATTAACAGAATGAAAAATATGTATTATTATAGGGATGAACTTGAGTCAGAAGAGCCTAGAAGTTGAAGGTCAGAGCTGTCCATGTCAATTTGGAACTCATCAGCTTGTAGATGAGGTTAAGACTGTAGAGAGGGATGATCATACCAAGCATTAGGAGAAAAAGGCAGAGAGCCAAAAACAGACATCCAGTTCAGTCAACATTCAGTGAACAACTATGTTCCCAGCACAATGCTCTACACTGGTAAAACAATGGTGACTAAGGTTTGGTCCTTGCCCTGAAGGAGCCAACTCAGTCATCTATGGTCTGGGAGTTATGCTAAAAGAAAAGGTAACAAAGAGACAATGGAGAAACCAGAAGAGACACTGAAGGGCTCCAACAGCATAATATCTAGAAAGTCAAAGGAAGAGGGATCTTAAGGAATGTCAGAGACACCTAAATATCAAGGGAAGCAAGGATTTGGTATAAAATCAGTCTGATACATTTTGAGAAAAAAAGTATCTGTTTATGTATTCAAATCTCTAAATTGTTTTTTACTTTTCCAAGCTTCTCAATTTACAACCTAAACTTCAGGGGACAAGAAAATTCTCATGTAAAATTGTTTGCTAAATAAGGCTTGTTCTAAGAGGACAAATACTCATAGAATGTATATGTATCACTGTGTTTTTCCTATGCTCCAAATAGTATCAAAACCACGCACACACACACACACACAAAACCCTTATAGGCAACTTGTCATCTTCTATAATTATCTAACTGCCAAATCCATTCCCAGGGATTTATTCTTTAAGAAACTCAAAATTGTTCATAAAGAAGGCTAAAAATAGCACTGAAAGGGAAACTCAGTGGTTTCCATTGAGGCTATAGATTTTACTGTTTGGTTTTTATTTAATATAACTAATACAAAATGGGAATATGTCTACTTTCTTGACATATGCTTAAAGAACAGGATCATACATGAACCTCTAAAAACATAAAAGCTTTACCCAGAAAAAAACACAAATTCAAGATAATCACAGGTTACCTTGCTGGAGAAAAAGATGTTATTTTGCTTATTCTTGTGCAACTTCTTCCTAAAGCTTACATTTTTCATTTAGAAATTTAATTCTGGGATCAATGATATCTAAATAAAATTTAGGGATACAGAAAATCCAAATGCATTAAAGATATGAGAAATTTTAAGGATTTTATCAGATATACAAAGCCCAGGGTTTACCAAAGCATATCATCAAAATAGCATGTCTAGAATTGAGAACAATGTCATTTTTATTGCTACAACTATAAACAATACGTGGTCCAATACATGATTTAATGTCTTACATTTGTATTCACCAAACTAAACCAATAAAAATAAAAATGGCTGACATTTTTTGAGCAGTTACTAAATAGCAAGCACTCTCTGAGAGTTTTACAAATATTTATTTCATTCAATCCTAAGCACAACCCCAGGAGATAGGTACAATTATTATCCTCATTTTACAAATGAGAAAACAGAGGCACAGAGAGTTTACGAATTAGCCCATTACTTATACATAATAAAACTCTACAGTGAGTCAAGGAAATTAATTTCAAATTGCTATAACTTTTATAGGTTTTACTAATGATACATGGATTTGATATGCCATGGTCCACCATACTTGTTTTTTACATTGTATTTACATAATTTTAAGTAAAAGGAAGTAATTGTGACATACCTTTATCAAAAATACCTGGCAATCACTGATATAATCATATTCCAGTCCATCAAAAGAATGATAATGACGGTCCCCATATATTGTGCACACTGCTGGGCATGGATAATATGTGCAGTTGAACATTCCTCGTCGACAAACACTATTAGAAAATAATACCAACACTGTTACCTTTCTAAGAAACCTGGCTCTAATTAGTATTTTTCAAGCAGCATAAATATTGGAAGGTTTGTATTCAAAAGCATTCACTGAGCCAATAGCCCTTATAAATATGGCCAATTTGTTCTGATAACATTTTATTACAATGATAGATAAGGCATATATTTACCACTTTGTCTAAATAAATTATCAGACATCACAACCAAGCCTGGAAATTGTGCCTGGGTCACACAGAAAACAGGTGATGGAATGAAAAATTAAACATACGCCTGCTGGTGGCTAAAAGACCACAATGCCATCTCATCTACTGGAGTCCATTTAAATACCTTAGACAGGACTTGTTCATGAACTTAGAATTTTTATCCACATTTCAAGGAAACTGTATTTCAATTTTATTTTATGGCTTATTTCCAAACAGAAAACTTTCCATCAAATGTGACCTTCTCTTTGGAACACATCACTTTCTTATAAACTTGAGATATGTTTTTCCTATTAAGTTTTCAAATTGTCATAGTTCATTTTTTTCTCCTGGGTTGAACAAATAGGAGTAAAAATAATGATCCCCTGAAGGTAGTAGCTCCCAACCAACTCCTGAAAGCCTTTAAAATCTTATTTACTCAGACTTGGTTTGCTTTTTGCTGAAATCAGTCACATTAAGTAAATACAAGACGACTGAAACTAATACAATTTCTTAGGAAAATTGTGAAATAAACAGATCTCATTACCAGGTATAACATGGTGTAGCAATCACTTCTCCTGAGAGGTACTCCCAATCTTTCCAGATACACGGACAGCTTTCAGGAACATAACACTTTCCTTTGTGCTCTGCCATCCTTTCAAGGGAAGAAGTAAATGCTATTTAATATAAACTACTAATTTCAGTTTTTTAAAAAATCAGCAATCTTGTCATATTCGAAACCATCTATATTTGTTACAGCTGTCGTAAGCATGTTCTATCTGACCTATGGAGGAGTCGAATCCAGTCTTTCTCCCCTATTTTACCACATAGTACCTTTCACATCACAGAAATAAATAAATGCCAGGCAAATGACTGGATGCAAAATTTTAAAATTTTTGTTATCACTTAGTACAATAAAAGGGAGACAGAAGCCTAAATTTCCGGGTAAAGTGAGATATACTGAAAAAACAATTAAAGAGGAAGTAAGGCTCCCTTTCTTTAATATTTCTACTTGATAGAAGAGTCTGTGAGTCTAAGAATTTTTTTTACAAAATAGTGAAGTATGAGCTGGATAACATTTTCTATTACAGGATAGAGAGAGTAATCAAAAGCTTCTTTTGTTAGTGCTGAAAGTTAAAATCCCTGAGACTTTAGGTGTGTCTTGAATAAGAAACCATTATATTATTAACATATCAAGTTGTGAATGTTGGTTTCTTCAAAGTGTAATTTCCTTCATGAAAGATTACCCCATAAGAAAGTATCTTAAAATATCTCTGAATACAAAAATTAAAACAAAATCATTATTCATAATCTCAAGGAAAAATCAATTTGGGTGTATTATCAAAGTATTTTGATATGAAGATAAAATAAATATATATAATAAATATTTCAATACCCTTATTATAAATATATACATATATTTTTCAATATTCCTAAAATCTTTTCTCAAAAATAGCTTCCATAAATAATAATAAAATACTAATAAATAATACATACAATAATTTAAATATATAATAGTATGACTATAATATAATAATAAAAGAAATTAAAATAATAAATAATGGATAATAAAATAGTAATAGCAACATTCAAATCTACTAGTAAAAATAGATAAAATATATAGTTTTTTTCTGAACTTGCTTTAAAATGTGAGAATTCCATGTTGTCAAAATTAACATAGAAGTCAGGATTCCTGACTTCTTGCCTCTTCTCTCAAATAGAAATAATCACATATGTTCCTTTAGTGCTCTGCTTCCTCGCTCATAGTTTATCTAATGCATATGTTATCCATTTGACTTTAAGTGTCACTCCGGAAGACCATGAATATCTTGTTAATGGTTGTGTTCCAATGCCTAGCACATAGCAGACACTCAATTGTTGAGTAAAGGTGAAGAAATGAGAAACTATTTATATAAATGATGCATCAACTCATTCAGATTTCCTTCTTTCAGACAACAGTGCCCTAGAGTCCATTAATTTCTCCCCTCAACTTTTCCAAACTTCTAGCCACTTTCCCTGAACATTGCATCTCTCTTCTGCCTAGAAAACTAAAAGATTTCTTTCTCATCACTCAGGACTGAATTTAGTGCAATCTTTTCAGCGCAATCTTTTATGTACCACACTCCCTATATATAGAAGTCTGTACAAACCTTTACTGGAGGGTTTACCACAATGAACTGCAAGTAATTCATTAAACGTCTTACAGAGAAAATAAGAACAATAACAGAAACTAGTATTTTTGAGTGTTAACTATGGCCCAGCCACTGTTCCACCCGCTTTAAATACATCCTTGACTCATCTAATCCTAGTGACAATTCCATAAGGTAGATTCTATTGTTATCTTATATATATTTATTTTAGCACCACCATCCCTGTGTCTTAACACAGTGTCCCAGATATTAGGTGCTTCATAAACATTGGCTGCTGAATTGTTTAGATAAGGGATGCCTCACAGAAATGAACCACAATTCTTTTTTTTTCAATTCTCATTTCTTTTTAAAAATATTATTCATATTTTTAATTTTTTAATTGAAGTATAGTTAATTTATAATATTATATTAGCTTCTGGTATACAGCATAGTGATTCAGTATTTTTACAGGTTATACTCCATTAAATGTTGTAAGCTCAGTTCTTAAATAACCAGCCAAAGTAGTGGTTTTAAATGGTTACATTGATGACTGATGAGTTTTTCATAACTAATCAAAACTGGAAGAAGGAAGAAGAGAGCTGTAAATCACTGTGTATTGTCTGCTTTAAGCAGGTTTGGGAAGTGGGGTTAGTAATAAAATAAACATTTACTGAGCACCTACCATATGACTAGTGTGCTGCATATACTCAACCATCTATGAAGTAGATATTATTACACCCGTTTTAAAAAGACAAAGTTGAGACTCCAAGTGGTTAAGATTTGTCCCGAGGTACTTTACCTAATAAGAAAGAGGGCCAACATTTTAACCCATTTCTATATGACTCTTTCCACTATATTACTTTCCATTTCTTTAATCCACAATGATTTCTAAACTAAGATATGTGGTCCATTTGTAGTCGATGAACTGCTGGCACTATAAGAGCCCCATGAAAACAAGTGATACCAGGCTTATTGTCCTAAAATAAGCCAGCCAAGGTCACGTGGAAGTCAATACAAATCATACTACCAAAAACAACTTTATAATAGAAAGTTCCATGTAACAAAATTATTTCCAAACAGTGAGAGGTCTCTTAGTCAATTATAACTATACTTATTTCAATAAAATAAGAGAAGGTGGGAGGAAATTACTTTAAGTTTTTGTAATAAAATCTGACCAGTAAATTAATAAATCACTGTTGAACTAAAAGTCAAAGGTGACAGCAAATAGATATTTTTTTAAATAATAGCATCAACTACAAGCACATGAAACAAAATTAGGATGTAGATTTATTTAATCAGCCATGCATCCCTGAGTCATAATCAAATCAAATAAATCAAGCAATGTTGTAAGGTTCAGTTATTTTACTATAATAAAGGTTTTATTTCCCTTGTCCTTTTTACTAAAATGTCTTCCTTGCTCATCTGCTATATGACCTGATTTCTACCTGCCTTTATTTTCCCAGGCAAGGCCTTGTTCTTTCACACTCCTTCTGTGTCCTTTCTTTCTAAAGAGATTGATACAGTCCCATTACTTGGCTCTTCAACCTATTCCAGATGGGGACCATTTAGACAAATGTGACTCTCCTGGGAAACAGACCACAAAACCTCTCTCTTCTTTGCTCCTGGTTTATATGAATAGAGCCCAGGAATCGCTTTGTGTGAGTACGTTCATCGAGAAAGAATGGGTGACCTCTTTGCCTTAGGTGGCCCTCCCTCTGTGCACTGCCTCTATTCATTACCAGAAGAGGGAAGGCCAGTGAGGCCAGATCCCACGTGTGCCTGCAAGGAAGCAAATAGCCACCAGATTCTGTATTTACCTTCCATGTATACTAGGCATTTCTGCTACTAAAGAAAATTTACAAAGATAAGAGTAAATTATGCTGCCATAAAATAGTGGCCCATACTTATTGAGTGTATACACACACACACACACACACACACACACAGGCACACACACCACATTTCACGATGCCTAACTGAGACTTTAAAGGAACTTGCAGAAAAATCACGCAGCTGATATCGGCAGGGCTGGGATTTGAAACAGGTGTGTCTGAAGCCAGAGCTCCCACTGTTACCACTGCCCTAAGTAGGCTCAACACACCATTTTCTGTAACATCCATTAGATAGATCAGTTGGCATCAATAATATAACTTAAAACCAACAACAGTAACAGCACAACAGAATATACAAAAGATATGTACTTCATGTGTTTTGAATACAGAGTGGCTCACTATCATTTTCCCAAAATTGCAGTTGAATCAGGAGGTAAATGCCAAGTCCATCCTGAAATGAGTTCTCTCCTCGATTCATTGCATTACTTTAATTATATTGTGTACGTAACATATTGTGACATTATTTAGCCATGTGTTATATGTGATATGCATCTCACACATAACATATGTGATATGTTCCATGAGCACAGAAAAATAATTACAACAGTCTTCTAGTTACCAACTCAAAGTGAACCACTAGTCAGAACACAATTTTAGCTATTCCTATAAATAATGTTTTTAAGTGCTCTTGTGTTTTCTATCAGATTCTAAACGTTCTGTATTATCAAGAAAAAGTGGCTTACCCTGGAGCACAAACACAGCCACTTATGCAGGGTGATGATGGGGCACAAGTGAAGTTCATAGCCAGGTTTGCACATGTAGTTTCACAATTTACGCCACCAGCTGGTAATTCAGGGTCAGGAAACCTACAGTCGAAATACTGTTTTCCCTCGGGGCAGATGCGAACTTCAGGGACAAGGCACAGATAAAATACCCTTAACTTTGTATTTGCTCTATACATTTAATCTTATTGACATGCATTTGTCATCAAAACACAATTCACCATAGAATACAGTGCATTTAACAGTAATAACTGATTTTACTCTGTGATGTTTGGTTCATGAGCTTACAAACATTCCCTAGACAGATTTCCTTTAATCACCTAAATTTCCAAAATCTATTTTGAGTTTGAAAACTTTAGCTGCCTTCCATAAAGCAGTAACTAAATAACCAGTATATAATTTTCTGAGATCAAGAACCAGGGTATTTTGATTAATCCAAACATATATTATCAATTTTTGAGGACTGACAGTACAGTATATTTAAACTTTACAAAGTTGTATGTTTACAACAAACACATGATACTTTTAGATCTTGCTTCACTTCTGAGTCATTATTTACATTAGTCCTCACTATAATGTAGAAGTGCAGAAAATGGACATAATTACAGGCAGGCTAGGGGTTACATATTGCTCCAGAAACTTCTGAGCTCAGAGGGATTAAATAACACCCCTTATCTGGGGCCAAAAGGAATCTTGGGGATTCCTCTGTGAGAAGTCTGGCCACCTGGGCATCCTTTTCTTCAATGCTGAGCCACCCTGACGCAAATGGGGCAAGGCAGGGAGGGCCTAGTAGCTATTGAATATGTGTGTGGTCCATGAACATACATTGTAAAGAAGCCCTAGACAGCCTGAATCCTCATAAATTGAATCCAGGGCATATAATTTAAAGCTAATTTATAAAATATATTACATAACTGTGCAAATAAATAACAAAGCAATAGCTCACAATTAGTTTTAGCAGCCTACACTCTTCCTGCCCATTAAAATCAACAAAAGGTAGTTTTGTTAAGTATTTGCCTAGAATTTCTCCACAGTGACCAAAAATTTGAGGCTTTTTGTGTGGTGAAAATAAATAATATAAAGGGTCTCCTAATATATAAGATCTTCAGGAATGATATGCAATCATAAGATGATACTCTCAAGAGAGATGGCAGTCGATGTCATTTTACATGCCATTTCTAATTGATGGCTGCTAGTACTAAAGCTTTGCTACTTATAATGTAGCCCAGGACCCAGTAGCATTAGCATCACTTCGGCCATCAACAGAAATGTTGCAGGCGTCACCCCTGACCTACTGAATCAGAATCAGCATTTTAGCAAGATCCCCAGGTGACTGTGTGTACATTAGAATCTGTTGGTCTGGAGTACGGTTTCCCAACTGCTGTTGCACAAGTGAGTTCCGACAGGTGTCTGGATACATATCCCTAAAGCCTTTGGGGCACGTGGGGTGGTGCTGGGATAGGCAGCATCAAGGCAGCATCCCTGGGTTGATCAGCTCTGACCCTAAGAAGCCTATATGTCCACCCCACACTGTCCTACAAACATTATAATTCCGAATGTGAAAAAAGTTAGGAAGCGCCAGAGTACCATGCTGAGAAACATTCTAAGGCTATTCCTCCATGCACATTGGCAAGGAGGGCTGTGACGGATTAATAACTTCTGCCCTAAGAGTAGGAGCAGTACTAGAGGCACATTCTCTTTAAGGGAAAATCTATCTAGATCTTACCAGTCGAGGGTGTTGCTAACTCATCACATTTCACAGTCCCATTTGAACACTGGCTGGTAGAAGTAAACAAATAGTTAATTCATGAAACCAAACCTCAAGTTTTTTCTGTATTTCAAAAGCAATATAACATGCAAGAATTGACAAATACGATTTTTCCTTTTTACAAATAAGTTATTGGTTTAGGTCCAATTCGAAGAGAGCTATTTCAGTTCAACACATTTTTATCAAACGCTCATATATGTGTGGGGCACTGTAACAGGCATGGGGAATTCAAAGACCAAAATTCGTAGTCTTTAGCCAAGTGCCTATTATATTCTAGTAGGAGAGAAAGACATACAAATAAATAATTTCGCCAGTGTGACATGCAACATAGAAACGTTTAAGACATAGAAGTAAAGCACCAAAAAATGTTTAAAAATCTGTTAGCAATTGACATCAGGGCAGTCAAAGAAGATAAAGTCGGGAAAATTTTGAAGAAGGGATGGAGGTTACGATATAGATTAAAGTAGGAAGGCCGTCACACTGAGTGGAGATGTAGTACAAAGCCATGTAGGGGTAGGACAGCTTTCCATGCAACAGAGTGCCATGTGGGAAGTGACAGGGGATGCAGATGGCAAAGAGTCAAAGGCCAGCTCCTATGAAGACACTAAGAATTTATCCGTGAAGTGAGTCACTAAAGACCTTAAACACAGATGTGATATGGTTGGTTTGAATTCTAGAAAAGTCATTCTGGCAGCAGTGTGGAAGATAGAGTGAAGTCCAATCTTGCAACCTGAGTTCGAAAGTCAGGGCATAAGGCAAAAACCAAATTCAGGCAATGTGAATCTTGAAAATCCCTTAAGAAGATATCATGATAAGGAAAAACACACCAGTTCTCAATAAGCCAGTGGATAAACCACAAAACTAAAACCCCTCAGTAACTTACAGTATTTGAACACCCATCTCATCCTTAACTTTTATTTGAGAACCAAACTGATCAAAGGCCTTCCATTTCACTATTTGAAACTTCAATTCATAGCTCTTTTCTGCAGTTATGAGCACAAGACTTAGGCATTCCATGTTGAAATGTAATATATCCACGTGGTTGTATATATATATATATATATATATATATATATATATATATATATATTAGGGTTTAATATATAGAAATGTAATATATATGGTTTAAAAGTTTATATATTAAGGTTATCTGTATTTTTCAAATTATAGGTGTCATATTTCAATTTATGGTTTTGGTTAAGAAGTTACATGATTACATGTTATTTGTCAAGAACAATCACCATCACTGAAATCTACCATAAGGCTGAGGGCGTTGGGATGAGCTCCCCAGGTTGGTAAATGCTGCCTCTGTAATGACACCGACAGTGAAATCTGTAAGGAAAAGAAAGGGTTAAATTAACAAAATAGGATATAAATTTTTAAAAAAAACACTGAAATTCAAGCAGACCATATGCTCTGTACTGGTAATTTTAATGCACAGTCTAACAATGACATTACTCCATGAGATTCCATGCAATTCTGTTATACAAATGTGAAGCCTTGTGCAGCTTTAGATTTTGTTCTCTAAATTCAAGCTCTGTATTGTTTTAGTGACAGAACAGACTGTGTTGTTTTTGTCACCAAATAAAAAGTCCCTGAAGGCACTTCAGGGAAACACAACTGGTATATCATTTAGCCTTATGTAGACAACAAAAGTCTTTATGTCGTATGAGATTCGAGAAATTTCTGAGCGCTGAGAGACATTAAAATCCTGCTACTAAAATCTGCCACATGACCGTGAAACATAAACCTTGCTATCATTATTGATATGGCAAAAGCAAGTGGGAATAAACTTCAGGATTAACCATCAGATTCCTTAGCTCTTTCTATAGAGATTTTGTGAACACATACAGGGTTAACAAATAAATAAATAAAGGTAAAGACATTAAGAAGTATTAAAGAAACAACTCACAAGCAGATCTTTGCATATACGCACACTTATTTCACGGAAAAAGTGACTGTTCAATAGTGGAAAAAATGTATGGTGCTGAGTCAATTAGATAAAAAAAAGAAAGAAAGGAAAGAGGCATGATAGCCCATTTATCCTGTAAGGGAGAAAAGAGATAAAAACTGGACGCTGTCAACCCACTCCTGTGACGTACATGGGCACACAAAAGCTAAGTGTGTCTTCATAGTATTTGCCTTCGGGACAGTTGCAGCCTTCAGCACAGTCATCATGACACTGTTCTGGGGAAGAGACAGAGATGCAGGAGCGACGACAGAAGGAGGAGCAGTGATGGTACATCATGCCTTTCTGGCACACCACCCCTGAGGACGAAGAAGCATCAGTTGAGAAAGATCTCCACAGGGCCGAGAAGCATTTTATGCTGGTTATAAGTCTATGATAGACATAAATCATGAAAAAAGAAGATATCTTACAAATAAATATCAATATCAATAAATATCAATAAACCTAGAACATTACAGAATCCTATATCATAAATAAATAAATAAATAAATAAAATAAACAATTCTTTGCCTCAGTGTAACAGAAGAACAAAATTTCTATGTGAAATATATTTACGTGTGACATTCCATAACATTCTTTAACAGTCTGTGCTATAATTCTTTTAAGTATTTTTAAGGTATTTTATCCGTCTAAATAAACTTCCTTTCCTCACATTTTAAATTTATTTACTGCTATACTGACACCACCTTCTTCTTTGACATTATTTAATCCTAAATAAACTTTTAGTCCTCTACAAATAACACAAAACTTGACTTTATCAATCTGTACTCACAGCTCCTGTTTTTTGCCTTTTTAATCATGTTTGCACTTTTTGCTAAACCCTCCAATTTCTTTTTAGAACAAACTGAACTGATTACAGTAAGCAAACTAAAATAATCTAAAAACACACTTATACAAACAAAAATGCTGGAAAAAACACAACTGAAATAATGTTAAATGTATAATTGATCTTGTGAGAAAAAAATGGGGGTGGAGGGTAACTTCTCCATATGCCAGAAGTAAAGAGAGAAATAAAATTCAGAACTTTAAATAAGTAGAGGAAGGGAGGATGGGTCCCAGAAATCTTGGACCTGATATTTAACTCTTAAGGAAATGGAAAATGAAAGTTGGTCCTTTTCAGGGCAAGGAATTGGGAGACCCTTAACTTGGACCTCCAAAAAAATCTCCATCGTCAGTTGAAAAGATGGACTACAGCAGAGGTCAGCAAACTTTTTTTGTAAAGAGCTAAATGGTAAATAGTTTCAACTTTTCTGGCCATACAGTCTCTGTCACAACTACTCAACTCTACCCTTGTAGCTCAAAAGCAGTCATAGACAATATGCAAACATATGGGCAGTAAACTTTATTTTCAAAAACACGGGAAGCCCAAGGGTGTAATTTGCCAACTTCTGGACTAGAAGAAATCTGCTCATAGTACAGGGAGATGCCAGGAAAGCTTCTCTAACTCTGTGGGGTCTCTGATGAAATAAAGCATCCTCTGAGAAATCAAATTCCTGCACATGTTTGGTATATGAATTTACATTACTTTTATATTTACGTTATTTTTGTCTTAGAAAGCCCAAGCTGAGAAATTAACATCAAAACTGGCCAGTGTTACTCCTGGAATAATAGGAAAAAGTTTTTTGAAACCACTGAGGGATAAAGAGATGGAGAGAATGATACTCCTGAAACCCAGGTCACAGAAGATTCTAATGGGGGTAAGGGGAATGGGCAGCCTTGATAAAGAAAGATTAAGTCATAAAAGAAATTCTAGAACAGTAAGGAAAGGAAACAATCTACCATGCATGATAACAACAGACATCATAACCAGGAAGATTCGAGCCCTAAGAACTTGAGATAATAATTGCCTGTTGCATAATTTACCTACAAATCTGTGTCACTATACCACATAATGCTTTCCCATACTTTCCAATATTTAGAACGTTTCTATAAGAATTTTTTCAAATGTTTCAAATTATTTCTGTTGCATATTTCAAACCATACAACTACACTCTAATTTTGCTTATGGTAAAAATAGTCAAAAGCCATTGGTCTTATCCAACAGAGCTCCAATTTTAAGAAATAAAGTATTTCATTTTTCATGTTTACACATTATAATATGTCAAATAACTTAAGCAAATATTGACTTTTTATTTTAAAAAATAGCAGTAATTACAAATACAAAAATCTCTAAAGTGTTATTTGAGCATCTTTATCAGTGACAATGCCATCATACTCACCACAGAATGAAATCTGAGCTCTGAAATCGATGGGAACACCACGCTGGCCACAGAGGTAGGCATAGTGGGCAAGAGCATTGCACAGGCAGGCGCTGCCGCACTTGCATGCATCGTGGCGGCATAGCTGATAGTACAGCCCAGGGCTAATATGGATGTGGCAAGGAGCAAAGAGCTCTTGGTGGATAACATCACAGTGTGCTGCATATCCAACTAACAGACAAAGAACCCCATTAGCACTTCATTTACTAGCCTAGCTAGTATCAAATAAAGTATCAAATTCCAGCACTATCCAAGCATCTTGCTTTCCTAGAAATACACTGTACTGCATATTATTTTCAATAAGAGCCAATATTTTCAGCTTATACTTTTTTTGGTTTGTTTTTACTTTCGGTAATATTGGTAACAGCACTTAATCCATATTTAATATTCTTCTAGCAAAAAAAAAAGTATTGTGTTATACCTGAATAACTTGAGCAACAGAAGGGTTAACTGACAGAAGTGGCCTCAATTACCCCATCGCCTGAGGACCATCTTAGGAAATCACCCTAATTCTGCTATAAAGAACTGATGAGTATTAGAAGGTTTATCTCCCAACATCCACACACAATAAAAGCAGTGCCAATTGTGGATGTTATGGCAATTCCCTGGGATACACAATTATCCAGGAAGGACTAGGAATCATCTCACTCCAATGGAGTCTCTGAGGTAAATGGTAATGAGGTAGCTGCCACATAGTCATTGAACGCAATATCTGCTCAAGGCGTAGTGCACAATGTCTGGTAAATATTAGGAGATCAATAATGTTTGATAACTGAATCTATGATGAATACATGAATAAATGAATAATGAATATAAATTGGTAATGGAACATATGCTAAAGGCTATGAGCTATCACTATCAAGCCATTTGAGGGGATGTGTATAATAAGTTCTTGAAATGTGTTGACTTTTCCTTGAGAATGACTGATCAGATACAACTCTTTATGGGAGTAACCAAGTTTGATAAAACAATCTGGAATTCATTTTTCTGAAAAAGCCTCGTCCTGTGATTTCTTGGTGCAATGGACCTTGATTGCATTGATTTCTTCACAGATAAAATTAATCAATCTTTGAGTTGTCATTGTCTTTGAGAGACAAGATGAGCTGCTAGAGATCAGAATTTTTTCACTACTGAGGAATTATACTGAACATTTTGTTGAGCATTTTAAATATATTTATTATTGGAAACACATGGTAATTATCTAAGTAATTACCTGAGTATTATATATTTTTGCATTGTTATGCACATAATATATGAAAACAAATGACAGACTATAACAGCATACTATTAGCATATATACTCCTAATTCCCAGGATCTCCAAGCAAGAGCTTTTATTGCATGCCCTAAAGATTTGTAGATCAAAAAACATTCCTACTGAAATTAAGTGAAAGGGTGACTCAGAAAATCCTTGTTTAAAAATATCCTTCAGAATCCATATCAGAGTTGACTTTCATCTATTTATTTTCCTTTCTTTGGGGATCTTTTTTTTTTTTGGCGGTACGAGGGCCTCTCACTGTTGTGGCCTCTCCCGTTGCGGAGCGCAGGCTCCGGACGCGCAGGCCCAGCGGCCATGGCTCAGGGGCCCAGCCGCTCCGCGGCATATGGGATCCTCCCGGACCGGGGCACGAACCCGTGTCCCCTGCATCGGCAGGCGGACTCTCAACCACTGCGCCACCAGGGAAGCCCCTGGGGATCTTTTTGAATTTACCTATTTGAAATTAAAAAATAATAGTTCATGGCAAAGGTGAAGAAAAATAATATCTAAAATATATATGTCATAGAAGACATAAAATGGGGACAAAAATGATAAAAAATATATATAACAAAATGGTAGGGAATAAAGGAGGTCATTAAAGAAACAACCAGAGAAAATTGGAATAGAGTCTAATTGATAAATTAGAAGTTGGCCTAGATTTAAAAAAAAAAATCACTAAAGATTAAACAAGATTATCTTGTTTTCTTTCCAGGACACTAAAACTATAAGTTAATAGTAAGGACCATAGAACAATAAACAGAATCCTTCCAAACAACCACTACAAAATCCAGAAACTCTACTAACTTCTCATGGGTACTCAATCAATATTCAACCAGAGAAAATTGGAATAAGTCTAATTGATAAAATTAGAAGTTGGCCTAGATTTAAAAAAAAAAATCACTAAAGATTAAACAAGATTATCTTGTTTTCTTTCCAGGACACTAAAACTATAAGTTAATAGTAAGGACCATAGAACAATAAACAGAATCCTTCCAAACAACCACTACAAAATCCAGAAACTCTACTAACTTCTCATGGGTACTCAATCAATATTAATAATGAATTTTTAAAACTACATAAAAACAGTAACTAACCAAAATAATTAAAGGAACAAATTTAAATTATAAAAATATCTATTTAAGCATGCACATTAATTTTCTTTCACAAAGTGATTTTGGAAAAAAAAAAAATACACCGTCTTTTATTGAACAGTAAAATAGCCTTTCATGAGGTCTGCTGTGGCTTTAGTAAAAAAAAAAAATAGCCAAAAATTCTTGGCATGTGAGTTGCACTGTCATTGTAAATTGGAACTCTATGACCATCTCAAATTGTTACACACCTGATGGCACAAAGCTTCTCTGGATCACTGGCTTCCTGCTTATGAAGCCATAATATGTTCTGCGAGTAGGAACTCGTAGTGTGACATCAATAAACAGGAGAATTCACACACACTGTCACACTATGGAACCGAAGTTGAATATCCCAAGACTATACGAGCATTATTAGAATACTTCCAGAGATTTTTCTTTAGCATTTAAATAATCTGAAATATCCAAAATGCTAGCTTACATTTGGGAACAGTTGAGGGATTTCTGAACACCTAAAATAAGTAAATTTATGAATTCAGAGTAGTAAATAAAAGAGTCATTTTCTGGAGTTCTTTTTTAAAGTAACCTAGATTACATAAAGAGGCATATGTATTCAATAAAAATACATAAAGAATGGCATCGATTTTATCATGAAGAAAATCAGAATTTAAAATCACTAATTTTACAAAATTACAGTAATAAAGAGAAATTTTTCCTAGGTTTACATGCAGAAAGACTTACTGTTTTGTTGATTAATGTTGCAGGGGTCCAACATAGGAACATGAACAGGTGCAAAACAAGTGGAGGAAACTCTCCATGCATTTGCATGAAGTTGTGGGGTACCTTCTATCATGCCTGATGGAGAACTAGAAAGCAAATATAATATTTTCTTAGCCTCTCCCATTCATTTCCTTCCTTCAGAGTCTTCAAATATTGAAAAAAGAGAATACTACTTTCTTTAATTTACAAAGAAATCTTAGAGCTTGAAATGTTTTATTACATTTTTAAATATACACGGTGTTAGCTTCCTATTATTAAGACTTTACAGTGTATCAAATTGTGGACATACATGGTTTTATTTAATAATCATTTCAGCCTTGTGAAGGACACACCGTTATCCCCATTTCAGAGAGAAGGCAAAGCAGAAGCTTAGAGAAATATTAATGTTCCCTCAGCTGCTAAGTGTCAGAGGCGAGATTCAAATGTAGTTCACACCACTTTGATGAAATAGCACTCACACAGCCAAAGCATGAATGTGTGTGGTTTAGGGAGGTGGAGGTAGGGAGCTCACGTGATTTTTTTCAGAGTAAAGACAAATGTCCTAAAGAAGAAATAGTCTACACTGCTGGTTCAGTATTTCAATTTTCATTATGAGGCCTGACATACTGCGGTTCCACTGTGAGGTTGGGCAAACAAACCAAGTGAAAATTAAGGAGAAATGGTATAAGAGGCACTCTTCACCCAAGTTTTCTCACTTCTTCAGTTCCCTCAGCAAACCAAAATGGAAGAGAAATATCTACCCTTCAGGCTTATAAACCACAACAATGTTTAAGAGCCAGACACTAAAATGCCCCCTCCAGAAGTCATCAAGATTTAGTAACTTGGGCTTCCCTGGTGGCGCAGTGGTTGCGCGTCCGCCTGCCGATGCAGGGGAACCGGGTTCGCGCCCCGGTCTGGGAGGATCCCACATGCGGCCGGGCCCGTGAGCCATGGCCGCTGGGTCTGCGCGTCCGGAGCCTGTGCTCTGCAACGGGAGAGGCCACAACAGAGGGAGGCCCGCATACCACAAAAAAAAAAAAAAAAAAAAAAAGATTTAGTAACTCATCAGCCAATAGTGAATGACAATCCCTGTTGGAGCTGTGCCAGACACTGTCAGAACTACTTAGAGAATCAGGTTGGACTAGGTTTCCTGTAGGAAGCTTTGACCAAGCAAAAAACTTCATTAATGCAAGCCATAACTGCATGAATTGCTACAACACGACCAAATAGTAGAGTAGCATTTATCTTCACTCTCTTAGTGTCCAAATAAACGTAACTACTTTGCCTACCATTTATCTCATTCACCAATATGAAGCTATATGGAGCTTCTCACCACAAAGACAGGAGGAAAAGAGGGAGCCACACAAGCTACTCCACCATGCTCATCCCTTGTAACCACCCTTTCCTTCTTTTTCCGATTCCTCAAAATGAAACTATTCTCGAAATGTATAGAATTATAACAAACACCCAATCCAAAATCTAATTTTGCTCCAATGAGAACACGAAGACTCACAGAAATTGCATGACTTGCACTAGCTCTTCTCATTCTTTCCCTCTCCATCCCTCTTCATCCCTACAAAGCACAATAAAATAGGTCAAGGTGATAGGTGTACTCAGGAATCCCAGGAGGAACTGACTCAGAGCTTGGCTCTCTTATTTCGTTTAATTCACTTAAAACAATAGATACCAAAAAAAGGAGCTGAAATGTAGACCCATTTATTTATTGCATTCATTTTATAAAATAGCCTTTCAGCTCACTGTAGTTAACTTACTAAAACAAGGCATACAAAATAAATTTTCAAGTAATTAATATTTTCCATTCATTATGTTTGCAGATTCACATTAACTTTGTGATGCAAGGAATTTTAACTGCTTATGTTGGAAAGCTAAACAATGTTTGAAAATTATCTCTGACTCTGAAATATTATCCTGCACTGTTATCAGGCCTGAATGTTTATACATGGAGAAGACTGGTGCCTTAGAAAGAGGCAGACAGATCTGCCATCTGTTAAACATTGACTACTAACCCATTCTGACAAACAGGAAGAGAAAAAGCTTAATGTCTCCTCTGCACATCTTAACCAAGTCACTTAATATAGTTTCTGTTTCACAAATTGATAAGAAATCAATATTCTGATCTACCAATAAATGAAACAAACAAACAAAAGCCGTAAATGACCTAAAAGCAAATTAATTATGCAGGAGAAAAGGTAAAAGAAACTCTCTTTTAAAATTAAAAAATTTAAATGCCCTTTCTCCTTGCTGATCCAAATTCTCTTCTTGGTGCCACATCAAAAGTCCTATACCTCCATTCAGTTCAACTGTCTAGTGCATATAAGGTACTATGCTAGTTCTTAAGAACATAAGGATTAAGGACACGGTCTTTATTCTCAAAGCCTTTGCAGTTTTAAGTGGAAACCAGACAGATAAATGACAGATTTTCATAGATAACAGTCAAAATTAACTTTGGTGGGATACAAACTGACTTTTTGAAGCAAATAATGACCGAGTTGGTTTGAAAAATAAATAGGAGTTACTGGGGAAGATTAGGGAGGGGACAGAACCCAAAGCAGGAAGAATATGCAGAAGTGTTTTTTTAATGGCATTTGGAGAATGGCTTCTCCAGGAAATGGTCCCCGCCTACCCAGCTCACACTGACCTACTCAAAATTTTGCTGTGCTTCTAGCCACAACCACACAAGTTAACACTTAACTTTTTGAATTCACCTCAGTATTTTTATACATATTGTGATTAATACCTCGCCTAGAACAAATTATTTCTGAAAGACGGCTGTCCCCTCCCAATCCACAATATAAGCTCCTTGAGGATGGGAACCATGTCTTACTGCCTTTATTGTCCCACAGTGCTTAGCACAATAACAGGTGCTCAAAGCATTTACACTAAGTTATACACCATGTCTTATCACATGTAGGTGTAAGTGCTTTGTCAATACAAGGGGTATAAATGTATTTTATTGCTTTTTCTCCTAATGAAACACCAACTATCATAAAATCCAATTAACTTAGATGCCACAATGTTGCTTTAGATATATCATTCATACCAAATGATATCAATATTATTAAAGTATAATTTACTATCATTCATACCAAATGATAGTATAAGACTTTTTAAAGGCAGCAAAATTTTTTTTACATAAAATACCATTAAGCTTGACAGGATAGGTGGCAGAGAGAGAATAACGGGAAGTTATTCTGTGGGTAGCCTTCAGGCTCTTGAGTCTCGCTACCTAAATCCAAAGTCCAGCTCCACTGTATTTGAGCTATGTGACTGAGCTATTTATTTGTCACTTTGGTGCCTCAGTTAGCTTCCTTATCTATAAAACAGAGATACTAATCAGGGGATTGCTACTTAAATACTTACATACTTATATAAATACTTAAATACTTATATACTTAAATACTTATATAAACTTAAATACAATAATCCATGTAAAGCTCTTGGAACAGTGAGTACTACGCTATTATTAGTTAAGTAAACATTTTTAATGTAAGAATTTATATCCTCTAAATTACTAGTCATTAAATTATGTTAGCTATACAGAGATCATACTTACAGAAAATCATCCCTTATGTTCCCATTAAACGTGCCACACAGACCTAACGTTCTTCTTTTCCACGCACTAGTGAGCTGAATATAAACTCTTTCCCCATCTATAGCAAACAGAATCTTTAAACCAAACGTGGTTTTTAGAAGAATAAATAAGGATGACAGAGTCTGAATTTCAACAATTCCTGCAGGAAAAGAACATACATAAATCAGCTTTGAGACTCACAGGCAGTGTTCTGAAATGCTAATGTACAACATCGGGAGTCTTCTTCCAAAAGACTTTTTCCCAGTTCCTGCTCCTGTGCTCCGGGGCCAATTTTCACCACCTTGTGCCTGCTTTCTTTTCTTCCATTTCCCTTCTGGGTCTTCAGCAGATATTTTTAATAGATTGTCAGGTGCACATGTAATTTCAGTTGGCAAGCATCTCATGGTGCGGGTGGACAGTCCTTAGACATTTGAAATCTGATCCCTTTAACGTGTGTGTGTGTGTGTGTCTGTGTGTGTGTGTGTGTCTGTGTTTTCCCACGAATTGGTCATGATTCAATAAGGAAGGGGCACTTTTTCAAAAATTCCCCATTCCTTTGAAACTGTCAGCAAAAAGGGGAGCACAGCATTAGAGAAGTGCCACTTTATGAGACATCTTTAGAGACAAGAAACTTGTGCTCAAGACTGAATTTGACTTTTGCAACCAGAAGAGTTGCTCCTGCATCCCTATCACAATTTCTGCCATCAGTCTGGTCACCAAACCGAGAAATCTGAGAATCATTCTTTGATCACTTCATTCCCCTTGTTGTCCTTCCCCAACCAACCCCAATCCAATCCATCACCGAGTTGACAGCACTTTTTTTCTAAATAAAATTTCAATCTGTTTTCCTCTCTCCATCTCTACTGTCACTGTCTTGGATCAGTTTCCTCCTCATTCCTTGTATGCCCTCCTCTAATAATATCCTAACTATTATCTGTGCCTCCTGTCTAACATTTCTCAAAGCCATTTCCATAGTGTTGTTATAGTAGTCTACCAAGAAAAAAAAAAGACAAAGTTAGTCTCCTCATTAAAACTCATTGCTTATTTGGTTGAAGCATATGAGATTGTCATCTTTGTACATAAAAATGGTCAAATAATAACAATTGCGTATTCAATTTCATATCAAGTTCAATCAACATCCTGGCACGGGGCTTCCCTGGTGGTGCAGTGGTTGAGAGTCCGCCTGCCGATGCAGGGGACACGGGTTCGTGCCCCGGTCCGGCAAGATCCCACATGCCGCGGAGCGGCT